>NC_026008.2:43150209-43197709 GCF_000442705.2 Elaeis guineensis | reverse complement strand
AGCATCTGAGCCACTTCCAGAAGATCCTCACCGACCTTCTCAGCGTTGGCGAGAACGTTGAGGAGAAGACCAGGGCGCTGGTTTTGCTGGCGTCGCTTCCCCCTTCGTACGAGTCCTTGGTGACTGCTCTTCTAGTGGGGAAGAGCACTATCAAGATGGACGAGGTCACCGCGGCGATACTCCAGAACAAGGTTCTCAGGAGGGAGAACCCAGCTTCGAGCTCAGGTGGCGGTAGCTCAGCTTTGGTGGCTTCTGGAAGAGCAGGAGGCGGTAGACGGAGCGACAGGAGATCGCAACGAGGGCGGTCTAAGTCCAGGAGGGACTTGAGCAAAACCAGGTGTTACCGATGTGAGAAGTTGGGGCATCTAGCCAGAGATTGCCCTCAACTCAAAAATCGGACGGTGGCTGCTGTAGCGACGGCCGACAGCGATTCAGATGGAGATGTCCTGGAGATATCTGACGAGGTATCTATTTCTTCCCAGCAGTGGATATTAGATTCTGCATGCCCCTATCATGTGTGTTGCAGAGAGGAGCAGTTTGACTCCCTGAAGAACAGTGAGGGCACTGTATATCTGCCGGATGGATCGAGCTGTGCGATCAGAGGCATTGGGACGGTCAGCTGGAGGACACATGACGGTGCAGTGAGGAGATTGGGGGAGGTCCGATATATATCCGATTTCAGAAGGAATCTTATCTCACTTAGTAGACTGGATTCGAGAGGCTACAGGACGGTAGCTGGTGGAGGAATCCTGAGGGTGCTACGCAGCGATAGGATTGTGCTGGAGGGGAAGAAGGGGAGCAGATGACATTATTACCTGACAGGGAGCCCAGTGCGAGGTGGAGCTTCGGGAGCCAGGCGGAGCCCAGAGCGAGGTGGAGCTCCAGGAGGCGGATTGGGCACGAGACAGGAGACTCGGGAGGACGAGAGGCGACGTCGCAAGGTGAGATTCCTATTGCCGCAGGATGATGTCCCGAGCAGGTCTCAGGTCAGGAGGAGCACAGCATACGACGAAGATGGGATCGATCAGCCTGGCTCGACTCCCATGTTTGCCCATCCATGATCAGCAGGCGATTGTCCCAGGGCATGGGGGCGAGGAGATCCAGAAGCTCTCGGAGTTTGGAGGAGGTCGAATATTGAGTCGAGGTGGAGATTGTTAGGATTTGATACCTCGAGACTCAGCCCACATTGAGCCCACAGTGAGGTTCGTGGAGAAAAACAGAGTCCAACGAGACCAAGATCACCTGAAACGGAGCTCGGATGGAGGAGATACGAGCTTTTGAAGTCAGCACGAGAATCGAGGTGGTGGAGGACCGCCGGCGACCGGTGGCGGACGGCAGCGGTGCGGCCGCAGGCGGCGGCGCACGGGACGTGCGACCCAGGCCTGCGCGGGACGCGTGACCCAGGCCCGCACGGGACGCGCGACCTAGGCCCACGCGGGATGCGCGACCCAGGCCCGCGGCCCCTTTGCCCCGGTCCACCGTGGACCGGGCGGTCCACGGCGGGGCCTGTGGACCGCGTGGGCGTTTTCCAAGCGTTTCTCGCGGTCCACGGCACTATTCCGTGGATCGGAGTGCGATCGGACGGCCCAGGGAGATCCCGGTCTTGATCCGACGGTCTGGGACGTTGATTTGGCTTGTTTATGACTCTTAAACCTAATCTAATTAGGTTTTAAACCCTGTTTAAACCTTTAAAAGGGTACTGTGATGAACAGAGAAAAGCGAGGGTTGGTTTTCTCGCGCCGTACGAATCCGAGAAGAGAGAGAGAGGCGAGAGCGTTATGAGAGAAGGAGCAGGAGGCTCCTGGACAGCGGTCGCCAGGCTCTTCAGGGATTCAGGGGGTCTCCAAGAAAGAGAGAGCTTTTGTGAGGGGAACTTCTAGTGAGAGAGAATTGGGTGTACAAGGGTTGAGGGTGAGGTCTCCTCTTGTAAAATTTTTTTTCATAGTGAAGTTTGTATGCCCCGTGTAGGTGAGCCCTTTTGTGGCTGATCCACGTATTTTGATTGTTTTTCTTTTGTTTTGTTTCTTCTTTCTTCCTGCTGCATCGCGTGGTACTGAAAGGATCTTGGGAGGTGGTGTCCTGACCAGACATCCACCCTACACATACATACATACATACACATACATATACATCCATACATATATAGTTGTGTGTGTGTGTATCTTACCACTCATCCGGATGAAGTGTCATAAGGTAATAATTCCTTGATGAGATGTTCACTTTAATAAAAACTATTTGAGGAAAAAAAAAAAAAAGAAAGCATAACTTTCAAATGAAACCCTCTAATCTATTCACGACATGATTTGATATGTAGATTTTCTTCGATCAAATAAGTTACTCTTGGTTGTAGTTTGGAAACTTAGAACAACTAGATTTGAGTGACTTTGAGTCATCCATAATCCATATTACAAAATGGATAGTCTAAGTCACTCATTGATTATGAATTAATATATATATATATATATTAGAGCCGTTCATAAGCTAGGTTTGGGCACAAAACATGTCAAATTTTAAATAGACCCGACCTGAAGCATGAGTTAAAATGACTATAATTTAGGCCTGAGGCCCGGCTCAATATCAAAGCTAGTTAAGTGTTGCTTGATTTATAGACAAAAAGCCAATGGTCAGATTTGTTGCTTTTGTAATAAAGAAAATTTGAAGTCGTGTTTGAGTAAGAAAAGTTAGATTGAAGCAACACCAATCAACTACTTAATTTCACTAACTTTTACAATAATATCTCAAAGGATTAGTGATTTAACTAGATAACAATAGAAATTATATCTTTTTATATATTTTAAAGAAGTTTTTACAACAATTCAGAGTAACACAGTAGTACTTGGCTTTCATTTTGGTTGTAATCTTCGATTTCAGAGTAACACAGTAGAAATTCCAACTCCAATAAAATAGTGGCATTCTTACCACTATGTTTGTCATTTTGGACAATTTTTAGTCTTTTATTTGGACAAAAATCCAATTCCTCGTTTCCAGATAAAAATAGAATTCTCTTTCTACTACTTTTCCCTTTTTTTTTTTTTTTCCGACTTGGGTAAGCCCAAGTTCCTTGTTCCGTTTACTTTCTTGGTGATTTTTCTCCTCCCATTCTTTTCTCTTTCTTTTTTTATCCTTTTATGTGCACAAATCTGTCCTTGAATCCAACAAAAAGACTACTTTACAACTTTCTGGATATCCAAAATTCAGCCTATTCCTAATCACCAATGCGAGCCCTTTAATTTAATTTTTCATTCTTTAATTAAGATTTAATCAAATCTCTGCGAATAGAATTCAAATCTATGGCCGGTCAATTAACAGCTGCTTTATTTTTGAGCTACTAATGAACAAAAAGAGATTCAATCTCATAAAATTCAACTCTCATTCTCAATCTATGAGTAGTATGAGTCTAAAGCTTCTTTCATAACTCCAGAAAAATATTTACTTTGTTAGATTTAATATATATTATTCATTCATTTTCTAACAACTTTTGAGATGAAGAACATGTTTGGACGCCAAAAATCTTATTGATCAAATAAGATCTTATAGCTTCTAGCGGGGCATTACTATTGAATTTGCGAAAGAAAGGTGGTGTTAGAAGGTGATCAGGGTCAGTTGGAGGAGTATCAAATCCTTGAAGAACATGGATATGTTACCAACTTCAGCAACCCAATCAGTTTTTGCTACAGTTTCAGTGGTGTATTTTCAGATAAGTGTGCTTCGTTGAGAGACCTTATCAAATAAGTAAGATCATCCGATGTCCAAACAAACCCTAAATGGCTGGTAAACACTTCTAATGCTTCATCAGGGAGAAATGATGACTCAGAAGAATTGCATCAAGTAATAATCTGTTCACGGAGAAATTATTGCCTGGACCATGCCCAGATAAACCACTCAAATACCACGGTAGATAACATGCCACAGTAACCTTTGTATTTCATAAATTCCCGATTGTGCGTTATCCACCATGCACATGCTTTGAGATTCACGATGGTCTACCTAGGCGCGGTCCAGACAACAATTTCTCCTGTTCATGAGAGTTTCTCAGTGTCCTCATAACCCATACCTCTTGCTATGAAGTCTCCACAGGGTATGGAGCAACACCTGCCAATTTGGAAGCAAATTTCATCAGGTTGAAAGAATGCAAAATATCAAAATGTTAGACATTTTTTTAGAGAAGAGAATCTCTTGTAGCAACCCTGTAGTTCATATGGAGACGTACAAGGAAAATAAAAAAGAACTGTTTTTCCTTGCCAAATCGAAAGAACCATTTTATGAACTTGAAACACAATAAATTTGCATCCCATATCCTTCTTACCAAATTGAAAGAACTATTTTATGCAACTCTCTCTCTCTACACATACATACGTACATACATACAAATATTAGAAATCTAAAATCTGTTTTCGGCGAACCAATGAAAAAAAAAAGGGATGCTTGTGAGCACCAATTATGTCACCAAAAAACATGTGTTTAAGAGCTCAGGACCTCTCTGATGTGGAGTGGGGTGCAAACCAGTTAACCACGTTTGGCCATGCAACCAAAGAAGGGAAATTATTTTGCTGCTGCAACCATTGTTGAATCACAGAACGAAGGGCATGATTAGGAACAAGTCCACAGTGAGGAAGCTTGAGGTTAGTCATGGGTGATGTCTCGCGACCGCTATCAAGCCATCCTTTTATTGCCTCAGCTTCATATGAGAAGCCATCAGCTGCAACATGTGGATCCTTCATGATCTCCTGCAACATCATTCAAGAAGAGAAAATAAGTTATACACAAATGTAACTGATACTCATGACTGCGAATAAATAAGAATTGGGTGGATGAACTAGGATATAATTTGGGAAGCTACATAACTGATACATGCCATGGAGTCTCAACAGAAAATTTTATTAAAAAAAAGCATAAGGCCGATGATTTTATATAGCTTGCAATATAAACAAACGATGGATATGACATGTGAGGATCTATGCGGATATGTATTTAGCTCTACATTAGTTATTTACTGGAAAGATCTTGGGTACTTATACAGGACCAAGAAACCCAAATAACACCTTCCGACTAGTCTTTTTGGATAAGATCCTCGATTATTACAAATGATATCAGAACCAACCTAACCCATAACCTATGTGGATTAAACGATACTACAGCACGGATTCATTAGAATTGACCACAGATCGATCGTGGTGTTTATGAATGGATGCATGGATTTGGACCCTTAACCCGACGAGGACATCGGCTTTAAACAGGTGGAGTATGTAAGGACTTGTGTGAGCATATATTTAATCCCAAATCAGTTATTCGCTAGAAAGATTTTGGATATTTATACAAGGTCAAAGAACCTAAATAACACCTTTTAGCTTGCCTTTTGGGGTGAGGTCCTGCGTTATTACATGACAATACACAAATAACAAGATGGATCTATGTGAAAATATAATGAATATAACAAAGATAGTGTTGGAGGAAAACCAGCTAATCAAGAATGAAACGGCAGAGAATCACTTGATATGGTATGGGCCTGCACCATAAAGGTTGAAACAAATCCTTCCCTTTCTTATACTCATTTCATTGCCTTAATGAAATCTGAGATCACTCTTCCCCACTGTTTCCTTCAAAAGATGATTGAAACCAAAGTTCGTTGTTTCAATACAAGACCTCATACTAATACCATCTCATTACAGTGTCAGTATACGGTTCGATATGATACAAGATAACATGTCGAATGTCAGTATGATACCAGATAAGGTACCAATTTGAGACCGATACAATATGGTATGCCTCATATTGGGCGGTACGGCACACCCTGTATCAGGTGGTACAACAAACCATAATTGAAATAAGTCCAAGCAAGAAAAGGGGCTCCAAATTATTATCAATTGTTGGGACAAGGACCTAACATAATATATTTGAAAGCTATGCGAGAGGATTTCGAAGCACTTACAATGAGAATAGCTGGAGCCCTTCCAGCAATTAGAGAAAAGAAGGATATAAAAAGCCAACACCATCTATTTGGACAATTCTTGTGGCTTGGCATGCATAAGATATCAAGTAATTCAAAACTGAATGACTGGATTGTGAATAACTAAAATCATGCACAATAAATACCAAGTAATTCTGACCTTAGATATTGAACAGGTAAAGTAGGATGGTATGCAGCCATTGTCCTCCAAAGCTGACCTCAGCGACAAACAAGACATCCCCTTGGAAGAGATGGCCTTCATCATGGGCTCAAGCGCCCTCCAAACCTCCCCTGCGAGATTTGGACGTCTCTTCCTTTTAGCCTCACAGCATTTCAAACCTAGATGAGCCAACTGGTTGGCATGCACAAAAGGCCAGCCCCCTGCAGAAGCATCTAGTATCTCATCCAGGCATCCTTTCTCCAATGCCTCCCGCACCTTTTTGATAATACCCAATGGTGGTCTTCCTGTCAAAAGGCGTAGGATTATGATGCCAAAGGAATACACATCAGAGTGTGGTGTGAGCTCGCCAGATGTAAGAAATTCAGGGTCCATGTAGGCAAAGGTGCCCTTAGGATTGGTCTGGCAGTAGAGGGTGGTGCTGGTGTTGGACTGCACAAGGAAGCGGCAGATGCCAAAGTCGCCAAGCTTGCTGGTGAAGTTTGCATCAAGGAGAATATTAGCTGGCTTGAGATCACCATGGACCACGCCACAGGGTTTGCTGGAATGGAGGAAGATCAGTGCAGAGCAGATCTCTGCAGTAATGAGGATGCGAATCTGCCAAGAGAGAGGTGGGGTGTTGTCTCTGCAGACAAGGCGGTCTTCCAAGCTTCCATTTGGAAGAAACTCATAAATGAGAGCCCAGGCTTCTGGGCATGCTCCTATGAGGGTGACAAGATTTGGATGCCTCACTCTACTAAGAACATCCACCTGCAATGGTAAGAAGAAAAGTTTCAGATCAATGTCAAAACACATGGTTTTTAGAATCCAAAATAACTATAAGTCATCTTGTTAATAACCAAATTCACATCAAGATAATCTCAAATGAAAGGTGAATTTAAAAACCTTCAGAGATTTGATCTGCTGTAGATTTTACCTCTTGATGAAATTCTGACTGTCCCTGCATGCTTTGAGGATTCAACATCTTTATAGCCACCATTGTGTGGCGAAGGAAACCCTTATACACACTTCCATATCCGCCTTCTCCAAGCTTTAATGAATCATCAAAGTCAAGAGTTGCTTGTTTCAATTCCGCATAAGAGAACTCAGAGATGTTTGCTGTTCCATGAGTGCTATTAGTCATCTCTGCTTTCATTTGATGCTGGTTTTCAGCTTCTACAACTGCATTATCTCGGTCACTCTTTAACTTTTCATTTTCTAGTCGGAGTAAATTGAGGAGATGATGAGTTTCTGAAAGTTTTTCTTCAAAATTCTTAACAGTGTGATCAGAATCGGTAATTTGGAGTTCCAATGCCATTCTCTGTGCATGAGCCTTTTGGAGTTCTTCTAAGATATCATCTCGTTGTTTTTTGAGCTTCTCCGATTCTATCCTTTCTCTTGCCAATGTTTCCTTAATTTTTTTCCTCTCTTTCAACTCTTCGGTGTATAAATTGTCTGCTGCTTTTACCTGCAGAAGAGAGCTGGTCATGATAAGATGCAGGAATGAAATGAAAAGATTGTTTTCCTTGATATATTTTTTTAATCTCCACTTAGATGACTGCAATATTTAATTCGATGAAAATTTGGCCAATGACACCGGAGTCCAATTCTAATTCATGGCTGTCATTCTGCCTGGAACTTGGAACTCCACATTTATTTAATGATGAGGGTGGGCATGATTGAATAAGGATGACAAGCGATGAAATCATAAAGTTTAAAAAAAAAAAAAAGTTTATCTTAGGATCTTACATTTTGGGTAGCTTCAAATAAATCGCTTTCAGCTTTCTGATGCTTCCAAGCTTCACGTTTCAAATTCTCTTCTTCCATGAGGGCAAGTAGCAGTTTTTCATATACTTCGTCATGCATGCCAACATCATCCTGCAGATGACCATGAAGTTCATCGTATGCAAGTTTTCTTGTATCCCTTAAACATGAAAACTAGATAGGAATGTCATCTTGATTCATAGCTTACTAGGGTACTAGTGAGCAATCACATATTCATCATGATTTCAATTAATCCCTAACAACTATATGTAACTCATTTAACAATGCGATCCTGACACAGATTTGATCATTTGAATTTTGGTGGACTTCTTTTTCTTACATTTAAAAAATTGGACTGTTAGGGAAACAGTAATTCTGTATACATATATCTAATGCATACTACAAAGAATTTTAACTAACAATTCTAAAATTAATAATATTGTTTTCTTCCTCATTTTTGAACACAGAGCATTTTTTAACTGATCAAATGTACCCACCAAACCATGATGTAAAGATGAAAACTGAAGATCCTCTTCAGACTCGTGAAATGATGGTAAACTCAAAGATCCCTCTTCTCTCCCCTCATCCTTAAGAGCTAGCGACAAGCCCACACTGCTGAGCCCCCCTTCACTCATAGAACCCAATGAACAGTCCGAAGACTGTAAGCTCCTTGTGATAAACTCCCAGGGATCAGTAACACTCCCCTTACTGCTATGAGGTCCATCTTGATCAGCATCCCTGTTGAAAATAAGATCCCGAAGCATACAAGAATAAGAGATAAGTAAGAATCTAAAAGCTAATAGAAGATCATGGACACATGAGTTACTTACAACCAAATCTAGTACTATCCATGCTGGCTCACTGTACAAAAGACACCAGATGCAGAATAGCACAATACTACATAGGAGGACAGTCTGACGCCTAGGATCCAAAAGACCAAGCACCAACCACAAGCAAATTTGCAATAAGAAATAATATGCAGAGAAATAAATTTTGAGAGAGAACTAAAATTTTATAAATAATAACAAAACTCACAGCTAGAAGCCCCGAGTTAGTTCTCTCCCATGAGAGGATGTCCAACCTCTCCCATGATGCAACACTCCAATAACAGAGCACAACTCTATAATTCTATCTTGACAAGACTTTACAAGGATGCTACAATACTCGGTGCTCACCACAACACTTTCTTCTCAAGATACTAGGGATAAGCCACTAGATATAGTCCTTTTGCAAGTCCTTCCCGCACAAGAATTATACTCCTCATGCTCAAAAAAGAACTCTTGGTATGAGCTGTTCTAATTCAATAAAATTTTGACTTCATAGCGGTTGACTTAGGAACAATCAAGCAAAGCACAAATAAGGCCACACCCTCACTCCTGGACCAAAGTGGAATTCCTATATTAAAGACGAGCACCCATTGCACTATCAAGAGTAATCCGGAACAACTCTTAAGTCCTAATATTAATAAGACTCAACTAATATAAAGTAGAACTCAATAAATAAATAAATAATGACATATATATGAAAATACTCCTAGTAGAAGTAGGACTCGCATGACCGTCAACACTAGAAGTGGTTATGGTGGTTTTGGCCTGTTGGGATGACTGAAGCATTAGAAGCTTCACTTTTTTTTTCTTCGAAGAATGGGACCAAGTCCCAACTGTTATTGTAAATGCCGGGGGTGTCTTACTTAAGTCGAGATCTTGAGGAGACACCGCCCAAGACTTGAACTCAAAACCTCCCATTTTTAAATGGAAGGGTATGACAGCTGAGGTAACACTCACGCCATCACTACAAACTTCTGATTCAGTAGGATTTCTATCAGAAAATAAATGGTAAATATCCTATGTTTTGAAGAGACATAACTGAATGTCGCAGAATCAGCAAAATAAGCTTGGAATATAAATAACAACTTTTCATCGTATAATCAGGTAGGCAATGGACATATGACAACAATTCCACAGCAGAAATTCCTACTTTTGAATCAGTGTGAATGACTCTTTACTGGATTGCTGTATTTTATACCAAAAGACTATTAAACTCCTGGAAAAATATGGATTTCCACAAAGTAATGCACATGATATTTGCACAAATAATACACATGATAAGGTTTATAATTGGCAATTAAGTTTGAGTCCTGATGACCAAAAAAACAAAAAAAAAATCCTTTGAGAGCTTCACAGAGGTATCCATGCTGGAAGAAAGAATATTCCAAAGCATACAATATAACATGCAACTCATGCCAACATTCAAGATTGAATGGACTGATTTCATCAGAATAAACCTGTAATACTAAAAAAAATTAGTTATGGAATTCTAGTATGTCTCTAATTCTCAGAAAGGAATCAGTCAGCATCTAACATTAGGAGTAAATTTATGAATATCGTTAAGAGATATAGAGCAAATAGTCAACATAAGGATATACATTTAAGTGATATGCACATTCGATGTCAAGTAGGATTACAGTAATGCAGGTAAAACAGTAATTTTGGGTCTAATTCACAGATTCAACCTACAAATGTCTCATGGAGAACAAACAAAATCGATGTACAAATGATGACTTCACCAGTTCTAGGTGAATCGAGTGCAATTCATAACCATTTATATGACAGAGGTAAAACTTTTGCTTTTGAGTGTAGAATGAGAAAAGTTATAGCTGATAAGATGCAACTATGTTAGGATCAAAAATAGCAGAACTCACCAACCAAGATATGTAAAACAAAGTAGAAGCAAGTACCGATAAAAGAAAAGGAGCCAAAAATGCTTCTCTATGGCTTTGAGCATACCTCACACAGATCAGTTTCCCTCTGCAAACAAACAAGATCTTGCATGATGGATCAGCCTGCTGCTGCACACTGAGCGCTGTCTTAGACCTTAGCTCCTTCATTTTCCTGCGCTCACAAGGTCTCGACTTAAATTTCGAAGTCAACAACAATAGTGACTAACATTAAAATAAAGAATGGCATTTTTTGATGTTTATCTGTCCTCTGATGATCAGCTGGGTGTTCACGGACAGCATCTCAAAGTTGTAAAATATCTCACTCCTTAATAAAAAAAAAAAAAAAAAAGGTTGAACAAATTACTTAATACAAGACATGCAAAACATTCCATATTTAGTTTCCTCAAAAATTATAAAAATAAACAACTGAAGTTAAGAAATTCTGCAAATAAGAGATGTAGCTGGACTACAAATTGGTGAAAAGTACAGGTATTTTACGGCTCCTCTCTTCCCCAAATTTTTACCTTAAAATGTAACATATACTATTATGCACTAAATTAACATGGTAGATGAGATAATTAGATTTTTGTGAGTACTGAAGAATCTGATATTTATGTTCACATTAAAATAACAAATGAGAGAATGAAATGCATACCTTGAATAATGTTTGTCTGCTGCTGCTCCCATGACCAGTTTGGTTATCCCATGCTTCGCTATGAGCTCCACAAGCCCTTTGCTAACATCATCTGTCTCAATCACTAGTTTCTCCGCTTGTACCTAGAAAACAATTGTTTAAGGCATGACTTAAAACATCACTACTTTTTCCCCTTTCTCATCATTATTTTCTTTTTTTAATGGAATTCTCTCATTATTATCTTCAATCCTCAAACTTTTGGTTTAAGAGTGATTTTACCCATTATTTGTTTAAGAACAGTAGCCTTGATAAAAAAAATATATCATTTGTTGACCTTGCATTAAGTTGTTGAGAAGCTAACAACCCCTGATGACAGCAACATTCTAAAGTGAGAAGAAAAACTAAGCGAAAGGGAATTATGGAAAGGGGCAAATTCACCTTGAAACATTCACATATGTCCAGGTATCCATTTAAACTTTTGTTCATTTTCTCCCTCTCGATCTGCCAATATGCTTTAACCTCACGCTCTTTTAGCTGGTTAACAGGGAACCAGGCTCCCACTGGAATCAAAATTGTAGCAAAAAAACGTGACGACAAAAATACAGAAAAACATATGTGAGTTAAGTTCGTAAAAAGTGGAAAAATCAATGCAAAAAGATGCACGTATATTTCATATGAAATAATTTCTCTCTCAACTCTTTTTTTGATACAAATTTCCCTCTCAACTCTCAAGTCCACAAGTTAGTTCTTTGTAGATTTGGAAAACCCCATCATGACACCCCAAAAAAAAAAAAAAAAAAAATCTTTCACAACAACAAGGAAAATAATTTTTTGAAAAAATGTTTTGGGTAAGCCCAATAACAAATATCTAAAATATCTTCCAGAATTATCCTGGATGGAGGCTTTTACCTGCATTTTTTAGAATCTTAATTCCCCGACCTTCATTAAAAAGTCTAGTCCTCCATAACTAACACCATAACTTTTCAAGGAATTTCACGGAAAAAAGAGACTTTTTTTCCCCTCCCTGCCTAGCTCAACTCCGAGTCATGACAGAACCACAAACTTAAACCAATTTTCGAAAACAGAAGGGGAAAACCCAAAGAAAAGGGTATCCCTTTTTTCTATCAGCAATTACTGATTAACTTCAACTGAATCGAGTAGCCAGACATGGTTCTCAGTCCCCACAAAATCAAAAGGAAAATAAAAACCAAATCCAAGAAAAGAAAAAACGAATTTTACCCTTCTTTCCCAATCTCTGGAGCTGTTAGAAGACAAGGGAGAAACTTACTCATTGGAATCTTTTGCGCTGGGCGATGGACATGGACAATAACGATCTTCTTCTCCCTGGAGGTGTTCTCTAGAACCCAAAGAAGATTCGCCTTCCCCTCCTTCACTTCCTTCCCAAGAGCTACATATACTTTCTCCTCCTCCGCCACCGCCGGCTCCTCCTCGATCTCCGTCAGCCCGCTCCTCGAGCTCCCCAAGGAAGACACGCTCGGGCTCCCGTAGCCCCGCTTGTCCATTTGCGGCTCCTGCTCCTGAAGAAATCCAGACCCCGACTCCATCGCTTCCTTCGAGTAATCGAGTCCCAAGAGAAAGAAGAGTCCTTCCGCTTCTACTGCTGCTCCGTTCTCCAAAACTGAGAGCTTGCTCACCTTCCCCATCTATTCTCGCCTACGTTCTCATATTATAATCTCCTCCCTGTCTCCGCTTTTCGAGGGTTAGAATGGTAAATCCTGTCACTATTCAGCTCTACCTTCGGAAGATAGAGTTTGGTCAAGTCACCGGCCGTACATAGAAATGACGCATGGTGATTATTCATTATTTTTTTGGCCTCGGCGAAAACGGATTGTTTGATAGTGATGCGACGAACTCCTCAAAAGATAGTGATCCGGTGAGATCACCGCCGTATTTGGATGAATCCTGATAACTTCTAAGATCACTTCTGTGATAAATGAATCTGTTCTTCAGATCAGGTGCACAGGATAGGCTGACATTTGGACAAAAAAAAAAAAGCCCAGAAAAATTAGTAAACTGATAAATCCAATATATTATTATAATTTGTATTTATATTATAAAATTATTCAATATATTGTTCCAATTTATTTTTTTTTTATCAAAGTAAAGTATTAATATGTTGTAAGTGTAAATAAAAATAGTAAATAATAATTAAAATATTTATAAAATAAATTAATAATTAATTTATTATAAATATATTAATAATTTATTATAATATATTTTATATGATTAATAAATATACTTTATGAAATATATCAAGGATAGCTTTGATATAATATAGTTAGTGACTTTGGATTTTCATACAATCAAATAAATTACTTATAAATATTTAAAATATTTAATTATTAAAATATAGTATACCAAATATGATGATCTTAGAGTATTGAGATCAATTATTTATAGATAAAAAATATCAATAATTTAAAATTATTTTGATGATCCCATTTAGATCATCAAATGCCATCTTAATCCATTGTATATTCATTATCTTCTCCATCTTTTCATTGCTCCAACGGACGTGTGCCACATGGGAAGAAGGTTTTGGCTATATAGATTTCTTCTATGCACCATTTTCAATTTTTTATATTTTTTATATGAAATAGTATTTAGATAATAGCTTGATAACTAACTGATTCTTAATTAAAATCGGACCCAATACCACATCTTTTTTGATCTATTATTGCGTATATGAATTACGAAACCCAACCCATTGATATCTTGAGAAGCATCATTTTTTAGAAAATAACTATTTGCATTAGGAAGATATGACTTAAGTTTGGCCCTCTTTTTTATACGTAAATATTAGAGAAAAATTTATCAACTTTTTCTATTAATCTATTTATTTATGTTCTCATATTTTTCAAGTTGAATAAATTATTTTTATAAATAGTATTTATTCATAAAATATACAGTAAATTTTATCCATCTAAAGATGACTAAATCATTTTTTCATCAGTTAATAAAATAGATATTTAATTTTATTTTTAAAATATTTCATCTTAATTTTTAATATCCCTATCATTCACTGTCCAATAGTTCAGTCCTTTATTTTTTTCAAACTTAAAAAATATAAAAAATATTATAAAAAATATAAATAAAATTTAATAACTTATATAGAAAAATAATAATATAAAAAATATAAATAACAAGTTTCGAAATCACTTTCTTATATGTAAAAAAATATAAATAAATTATTTTTTATCTAAAAATATAAATAAATTATTTTTTATCTAAAAATATAAATAAATTATTTTTTTATCTAAAAATATATATAAATTATTTTTTTATCTAAAAATATATATAAATTATTTTTTTATCTAAAAATATATATATTTTTAAATAAATCTTTTAAAAGAACGGAACTATATTACCATCTCCCCTGTGTACACAACGTCGGCTGGATGACCAGCACATTAACATGCATTCCGCGTGCCGCCGCCCACCACCCCCCCCCCCAACGCATGTTTTGGCGAGGCGGACCATAAAACTGTTCCCTTCTGCAGCCCCAAGTTCCTTTCTCGCCACGGTCACATTAAGTCACTTCAAAAGATTGTCCTATTCACCATGATTGACCATTGGTCTCTCTCAGATGAACTCCGGGCTGCATTTGATTCACTTCCGGAATCAAAAACGGTATTAGATTTAAAATAGACTGAAATAAAAATTAAAATAATTATATCCTTCGACACATTTGATTCATAATTAAAATTAAAATCAAAATTTAAATTTTGGATAAGATTTGAATACTAAATGAAAATAATAATTGAAATTTAAAGAATTAAATTTTTTTTTTTTAAAATCAGAATAAAAATAAATTTTTTTTTGAACAAACAATTAGAATGAAAAATATTTATTTTCATTATTTTACGGTTCAATTCTCTCCAACCAAATATATCCTTAGTTCCACGTGAAAGCTATCCATACACCATTCATGGCACACTTCAAGCGTTTGTAACTATTCTAAACATTACATGGAACTTCACAGTGAAGAAGATTTTGATAAATTTGAACCATAAAAATAGTTTGCTGAATGATCAAAGGCATTATTAGATCTTTTGGATCCCCTACACAATGAGAAATTATATTCTACATGGCATATACCATATGGTATACATAGCGTAGGGTATAATTTCTTCTCACACCAGACAATACAATGACAGCATTTTGATGTGTAAAATTGGATGATATTGGTCTGTCATTTTCCTCCCGTCAAGAGAGAGAGAAAAAGAGGGGAAAAGAAACAAAAAAATTTTGAACCAGCATACTGATAATCTCTAAAACAATCTGATCCCATATCCTGAAAACGAGACAATTGGACTCGCAATTTAGCTGAGACGATTCAAACAGAGCTCAAGGCAACGTTGCAGGGCCCACCTAGGCATCTTAAGGACAATGCTGTCACTTTAACTAAAGACTAGACAAATGACAAATGGAAAATTTCTTGGATAACTTAAGACTGACCATGGTCCAGTTGCTATCAGAAGAACAAGAAAATAAATATATATATTTCAGCATGGAGTATTGGTATCTTACATTTTCAGTGGACATGGTAGCCCGAAAAAAAAGAAAAAAAGACTTTGCTTTTTTTTGGTGACGTTCGAATCTTGACATTTATCAACTAAAGCTCTGCATGGCCAATTAATAATTATATGTTAGCATATCCAATGTCCGAGTAGATCCTATATAGTATGATCTTTCAAAATAATTATATTAGTATTTTTTTACACTTAAATAAATAAGGTAGGAGAATATTCAAAGAAATCTAGACAAAGAACCGTTTACTAATGACTTGGTTGCAGATTCTTTTTCCATTTTTTTACCTATTTCTTCATAAGACTAGATTGCATCAGTTGAATTAACGCTAAACAAGCCATTCCTCGTGTGGAAGCACTTATATTTTGCTAGACTAATGGCTGTTGCCGAATTTTGAAATATATGGTGAGATAAGCAAATAGGCTAAGTTCAAGATAAGTTGTCCTGGATTGGTTATAGTCCTCTCATTCTTGTGCTGCGTTGCTACTACAAGCTTTGTATGGTTAGGTGATTTCAAGCACTCTATCTGATGACCATTGTTCAGAAAAATAATTAATAAGTGAGCTCCAACAAAGAAGTTGGTGAGAAGAGCAAGAAGGTACAGATTTTTTTTTTCCCCCTTATTTTTCTTCTTGGTTTCTGTCAAGCGAGAACTTACTTGAAGGAAGATGACCTTTCCTACTCATGCATAAATGTTCTGTCCCATGGATATTGAGAGTAGACAAAAAGAACTACCATAATTTATGAGATGAGTACTCTCGTTACCGCATGCAACACGAAGCACCAACAAGAAAGTAATGGATTGAATGCAATCCTTGCAGAAACCATCAATCATGGGCCCTTCTTTCCGTGATTCAGTTCATGATTCTCCCTGCTAAACCCTCCTTTACATGCATTGCTCTTAAGGTGTACAGTGGGCTTAGTATCAGGGAAATTAAATGGACACATCAATATTACCAGATCATTTAATGCACAATTTTCCGATGGAGTGAACAGCATGACTGGGTCTTCATACATCACCCCTCTGTCGGTAGAAAATTCAGAATATTCCTCTCTTTCCAAGCAGTGCGCAGCACCGATGGATACCCATCTTCACGACAGAACGCTAAAAAAAAAAAAAAGAAAAAAAAAAGGTGTACACACTGTACAGTGGCTGTCCTTGATTCTGCTCGGTGCTTTTTCCCAATTTAATTATCAGGAAAACATTTGTTCTAAAAGATAGGAAAGAGTTCCTCTGATGATCATATTAGAAGCTTTTCTATAGGTATCAGTAAAATTTATGATTCAGAGGAAATAGAAGGCTTCCATTTCACCTTTTCTTATGTGTAATTGATGTTATCAACTTGCAGTCATAGTAATTTGGTCCAGTGACCATCAAAACAATGAGCTCAAAAAGGTGGTGATCTTAAAAAAAAAAAAGGAACATCAAAAAGGGCCAAACCAATGATATTCTCTAAACCTTTGTGTACTTGTTCCAAAAGTCTTTAGATCATTGTCGAAAGCATGAGGTGGTTCACTAAATTAAGTTGCAAATTTTGTTATGGCAGCAATCTTCGCTTTTGTTATGTCAAAATCATGATATAGCACCATGTTCTTTCTTTTAGCTATTTATCTGGGTCCCTCTAGCATTAGTTCTACGACGAAAAAATTTTAAAAAAAGACTTGGGAGTTCTTAAGGGATCCAATTAAACAGTCCATCTCTCCCTAAATAGGCATCCTTTTGACGTGGCAAACATGTTACAAAAGTAGTTGCAGACTTAAGAAAAAAGCCAAAAGGATGGTCAGTTCAATCTAGAGAAGTATATCATACATTCTTTTATGTCGGCCGAGACCGGTGGTCAAAGCCAACCTGGATGTTTGAAGCGTGTGAGACTATCATCTAATTTTCTTTCCTTTTTTTTTTGTTTTTTGTGGAATGAGTCTTGGTCTTCTATAATTTTTTTTTTTTTAATTGACTTGTGACTTTTTTTTACCTAATATTCTTTACAAAGCTGTTGCTCATTTTTCCGAATGGTCACTTGGAATTAACGCACGAATCCACTTCTTCTACAGTTTGGCACTGTCTTCTTTCTGATGCCTAATGCGGGACACATGCCTTCATAAAAATCACAAAAAACATTGGCCAACGGTCACAAACATTTTTACGAGAAGAAAGCCATCAAGGGATGCAATGGGTCATCACAAGTATGGTTTTTGCGGCGTCATGTAGATATAAAGGTGCTTGGTAGATCAGAAGTTCACATGGTTTAGACTTTAAATTCCATTCAGCTGATTTCAGAAGACTTTTGAGGCCTGAGGACACTTCTTTCAGCATCAATTGGTACAGCGTGCCACTGATTTGGAGGTATTATAAGAAGAATATGTACCCATAACACGTGAGAACTGAGACTCTTGTCAAGCTAGCTTACCTAAGATGACCAATTACACTTGGTCTTCAAGGCTGGATTTCCACATAATTTCCAGCCAGGAAAAAACTCCCAAGTATCTGTGTAAAGTATATCTTAAGTTCACAAGTTCAAGAAGGTTGAATCCACATCAATTCTAGAAGGTCGATTTAGAATACCAGTTCAAGTCGATATCGACTTATGACACAAGTTATATATTTACTTAACTTGATTATTGTAGGATTACTAGTTCAAGTTTAAATCGATTTACCCTATTATACATATATCTATATCACAGCATATTGTGGATGGTCGCTATATGTGGACGATACATTCCAGTTACCAGGTATGCTTATTAGGTTCGTCCTAAAAGTATAGGCCTAAGGTAGAAGATGGAAAGAGTCGGACATGTTAACAGATATACTTATATATGCACCAGCAGGAGTTTGAATGGTATTTGATCCCAAGGGTCAAAGGTTACTTGTGTTAGTATAGCTTGGAATGCCGGCTTCCTTCATATGCTCATCTTTAACCAGCTTCCAGCATTAGATTCTATGCATTAGCAAATTTGGAAGCAGGAAGCATAAGAAAAAATAATCAGGAGTACTTTGAAGCAATGCAACAGAATTTTAAAGACTGCTGAATTCGCTTTCATGGATCATATCCTCTTTTTGATTGACAGTTTCCAACCAAATGCTACATAAAGATTTGGAGTGACAAATTAGTTATGAGACAAAAATCGATACAGGATTGAGTTGCTGTCGTTATTGTAATCTGTAGATAAATATAGCAGTTACAGAACAGAGATTAGTTTACAGTAAGAATTGACATTCGCAGCGGACCAAGAAGAGCACCAAGCCAATCTAATTAGTGTTGATCTGCACAAGCTCACTGCAAATATAGAATAACAATCAAACCAACATCCAGAGATAGATCAGATAACTGAATTTAGAATTAGAACCAAACCAACAGCAAAGGATAAAAGACTGCAGTAGACTACGTTTTGGTTAAAAGATCGTGCATTTTGATAACTTGCAGACTACTTCGCAAGCATTGAAGAAAGAGAGATGAAAATATGCCAAAAGAGCTGAACTTTTTAGTCTAAAACTACCATTAAACGACTAAAGTTTGCCAAAATATGTCCTGTTTTTATTTCATATAAGCTTCAAAGCAGAAATGCCTAAGGTGTCAAGATTAAAGTTGTTCTTGACCGATAAATATTTTGAATGTACGGTAAATTTGGCATAAGTCTTTGTCAAGGTTAAAATGAGGAAATAGGCAATAATCTTAGCCATTGCAAGGAACCCTGAAAACTCCCATCATTGATCACCTCTTCTTTTTTTGCATGCCAGACCAGAGAAAGTAGCAGATGCAGATCAGACTTACAGGATGATCTACAAGAACCATAGATGAGGTAATGGATCAGAGATGGCAGCCAGGCCAACAACATCAAACTCTTGGTCCTTGGGATCCTCCGAAGCATACAAATGAATCCTGACAACATGTTGGACTTTTTTGAAGACAATTAGGTAGCCTTAGCGGGGGACCAGTCAGGATGAGACTGAGTCTGTGTCATTGTCAGTGGTAGGGGATTTGGTTACTGCAATGATTCACAACCACCAATTTGGTCAGAGTTAGAATGGTGGTAGAGCAAGCCTGAATGCAGAACAGGCCAAGGTAACCTGTTAAAATAAGTAACTGATGGATCCAAATCTACGAATTAGGTCAATGTTTGTCAAAACATTTGACCCAAAAAAAAAATTAGTAGTCATCAACAAATTATGAATTTCTTTATAACTTGATTCATCCCACACAATCCTCCCCCTCCCTTCCCAACCCTCCCAACCCCAAATCACCTGCTGAGAAAATTAAGATGCAAGGTAAGCGCAAACCTGGTAGTACTCTTGCATGGGAGCATAGTATGAACTTTATACCAAATACCAACTCTTTTGTTCCTCATAACATAATTTTTTATGTTGTTTCTATCTTGATGGATGGTGATATTTGTTCTATATTGCAGCATGAACAGTGAGATACATGGCTTCCAAGTGTCATTCTGAATCTGTTAGTTTATACTGACCTTCGATCTCTTTTGAAGAAAATACCAATGCCGAATGCCTCAGTAACACATTACAGGTTTGATGATGAAAGAGAGGAGGACCTGACAATATCAGCCAAAACAGTAAACAGGTAAATCACAAAGTCATTTGCATTGGCAAGTACAAATGTTGTCAGTTAAGAGAATCATAATGAATCAGTGATGATATGCATTGAAATGGTTAAAATCAGATGAATTTTATCCTTTTTTATTTTTTTCATTTAAACCTACAAAGTGTTGCAACTTCTTCCAGTATCATGGTTGTCTTGACAAACTATCACGATAGTTGAACTGGGATCTTTAAAAAAGAATGTGAGGACACCATCTCCCATTGTAGAGTTTGCAAACAAATTGATAAATCTAGTGTTGGCAGAATTGAAGAGATACTAAATAGATGCCCAACATGACTACATAATCTTCTCCCTACCCCCATGGGAGTTCGCTAATGTCTATCCCTGCTCGACGCAGCTCATGTACATAACGCAATGCTTCTCTGCACTCTTCCCTATCATCAAAAAATTTCTTCTTATCGCCTTCAATTTGATACGTTTCATGGCCTTTACCTGCAACAACCTACACCAAACAAGATTACAAGATTTTTAGCCCAGCAACTATAAGAAATGACAGAGGTTATTTACGGTGATTTCCTATGATACTTGGAAAGGAAAATGCTTCAGGGCGCCCATCATGTGCACAGAAAAAATCATCAGGTCCACACCTACTGATTTGGAAACTCCATAATCAACAAAGTCCAGTATTTCACAAGAACTCCTGCGACTTGCACCAATCCTGTCTTGCCACATGGCAAGAGAATTGTTTGGATGTGCATAACAGTAGTTATGTAACATTACTCCTTGGAAAATATGGACGCTCTTAACTTCATATAGTATCTTTCAAAAAAAGAATGACAAATAATGATGAAGTAAAAATAATACCACAAGATGGTAAATGGAATGACAATCTAAGAGGCCAAAATATATTTGAACTTAATGCATAGCAAAGCATTTCAACTATCCTAGTTCTCAAATGTCTTTCACAAAGTTGAAAAACTGAAACACTTTCCATGTCATGGTCAACCTAACAACACTAAAAAACAAGCATGTGGTCGGCTTAAATCTAACTAAGAGCACAATTGTGAGTAAGTGGCTGCAAATAACTTAGCCATATATAGGGACTTCCAGAATGAGGTATGCTAGAGTAAAATATATGAAGAAAATTATGTAAAAAATGGACAGAATAAGTTACAATAATATCTCCTTCCTCTCCCATGGCAGCGGCGGCTTGCAGGGCTACTCTTCTGATGTCATGGACGAAAAGCCTGCGACCATTTGGAAGCATTGGGTAGCTATAAATTCCACCATGTCGTAAATAATCTTGCATGGTCCATCCAACTCCCATCAACATGTCATCCAAGATATCCACTAATTAAATGCAAGGAGAGTACCTTTACAAAGTTAGTTATTGCATTCAACCCAGTAGCCTATTCAAAATTCAACTCAAAAAGTTTCAAATAATTCATTAAGTTCAAAGAATTAGCAAATAGTAAGAAAACTCAAGAAGATGAATGCTGAAGCCTAGGGTACATACATGGATCTTCGTTCCTTGGATTATCAGATGTCAAAATAACCACATCGCTTTTGTCGCATGCAATTTTTGTCATCAAAGGTCTCTTCCCCTTATCTCTTTCTCCACCACATCCGAAGACTGAATATAAAACATTAGCAAGTAAACAAGTCTCTGTCAAGTTAGTGTTATTGGTTTCATTAAAAAAGTTAGCCATGAAAGTTTAACCTAAATTAATGATTCATGCTACTATAACAAAAATTTCAGTCCTTTCACTACCAAAATAATGTACTTCAAGATTTCTTTATTTCTTTGTCTTTTTCTTGGTTTTTGACCTAGTCTCTAACAGCCCATGGACATAGGCAGGTGCGAAATGTGCCAATAATTTCAGGCCTAGAGGATAACTTAGACACCAAAACAGAAATGCCAAAAAGATGCATAGAGGAGCCAGAAGAGGTGATGAATTCCCACAAAGAGGAGTTGTATGCAGTCAAGTAAGGACAAATTATCTCAAACTTTTCTCTCAAGACTTCTAGCTGTAGCAATGAGTAGGGCTAATCTTCAAACGCATGGACATAGCTGATATAGTCAAAATAGTATAAAAAAAGATGAAAGTTGAGATAAGTTCGAATTAATATGCTTTGCAGGGCAACAAATAGATCATAGTTCAGCTAGCTTAGGGGTTCTAAAAGTCTCTCTCTCTCTCTCTCTCTCTCTCTCTCTCTCTCACTCTCTCTCTCTCTTTCTCAAGGGACTAGGAGTTTCAAAAGTCTAACATTGTGTCTTCTGCTTTTGTTTAAAATTTTAAGGTATCGTCACCTAGTCCGTGCATCATTAAGTCACTATATACAACTAATCGTTAAGGTTCTCATCTTCTGTTTCAGGGTGAGGTTCGAATATTGAATGCATCTTATAGCTCTGCAAAACTTGGGAGATACATTTCACTAATTATTATGTGTTTCTTCGGCATATAAAATAAGTTAAGTTTCTTCTATGTCTACCCAGTACCCATAACTCTCCCCCTTAACCAAAAAGACATGGTTGTTTGAACATAATAAGAAGGTTTAATAAATCTAAAAAGGTCATCAATTAGACTCACTGCAAATTCCATTCATTACCAAAGCTGAAAGATAAAAGATAAATTTGAAAAAGGTGAGTAAAAACTAAGCTGAGAAGTAGCACACATACCAGTGATAATTCTCCTTGGACCAAGCTCTCTCATGGCATCCAGAAGTCGAGACAAAGCATCCGGGGTGTGAGCATAGTCCACCACCACAGCAAATGACTGCCCCTCATCAACTAGCTCACACCTACCTGGAACACCCTTGACCCCTTCAATGCCCTTCACTATGTCCTCCAATGGTGCACCCACCGCAATCCCTACAGCAACAGCTGCAAGAATGTTATAGACATTGTACCTCCCCACCATCCCAGAAGTAATCTCCAGTATCCCCTGCGGCGTGCCGATCATGACCCGTGTCCCGAACAACGAAAGCTCCAACGTCAAAGGCTTCACATCAGCATCCTTCTTCTCCATTCCAAAGGTCACAACAGGGACATCTGCATTCCCTTGAGCTATAAAGTAAGAAGCACTTGGATCATCTATGTTCACAACTTTCCGATGCCTCCCGGGATCGACCATCCTCGCAAACAGCTTCCCCTTGCTCTCCCTATACTTCTCCTCAGTCCCATGGAAGTCAAGGTGGTCTCTTGTCAAGTTTGTAAAGACTGCGACATCGAATTCTATTTCATCGCACCTTCCCATCTCCAGCCCATGAGAGGAGGCCTCCATAACAAGCGCATTAGTCCCATTGCCCACCATCTCTGCCATCAGTCTCTGCACTGTTACAGCACCAGGGGTTGTGTTGGGAGCTTCCAATTTGTTGTCACCATGGAAGTACCCCAGGGTGCCCAGCATCCCAGTCGTCGACCCAGCTGCCTCGAAGATGGACTTGACCAAACTGGCCGTCGTCGTCTTGCCATTTGTTCCCGTAATCCCAACTACAGAGAGGCTCCTCGAAGGATGCCCGTAGAAGGATGCAGCAAGAACAGGGAGCAAAGAATTGGTGTCTTCCACTATGACAAGAGCCTTGCAATGATCCAAGATCTCATCTTTATTGATTTCTTTGTCCGCCAACACCGCCGCAGCTCCTCGGTCACAGGCTTCGGAAAGATACAAGTGGCCGTCGGTCTTCGACCCGGCACAGCAGACAAAGAGGTCCCCGGCAGTGATCTCTCTGGAATCCTGCTGGATTCCGGTGATCGATACATCCAAATTGCCGTAAACGGACACGGGCAGGACTCCACTCTTGTCCAGGAGCTCGGCGAGGGTCATTTGGTGTTCGTACTCTGTTTTATAGGCACAGGACATGTCAGAGCAGACATCTGATCGTGAATTCTTGGTTTCTGCTTCTTCGTGGAGCAATGTGGTTGGAGTCTCTTCATGGTTCCGGTCGTCGGAGGTCAGGGCGAGGCCGTGGGGCCGGAAAGGCTGGAACTTGGGGTGTTTTTTGGGAGAAGCGGGGTGGAAGTTGGAGTCTCGTGTGGTGGCAGAGGGAGTGGGAAGGCTTCGGCGAATGGAGAGGAGGGAATGGGAGGGTTTGGAGAAGGGAAGTGGGAGGAGAGGAGAAGAGCAGAAGAGAAGAGGTGGGGACGGAGAGCACTGAGGGAAGGAGAAGGGAGCAACAAACGCCATTGATCCAGAGGTTGGATGACAGTTGTTGTCGTGCCTTGGCTTCCTCTGCGTGCTCAATTTATAGATGGAGGACGGAACTGGGTTGGACGACACGCGTCCAAGTTTCTTTTATTTGAGTGGGCCCGCAGAGGTAAGAGGTTACCAAAAAATAAAGGCACCCAAGTACCAGGGCAGAGCTTAAACATCACATAATGGTCACTCTAAGAAGGCAGACTCAATTTCTGCATGCTCGAATGAAAAAGTAAAGATCCACCTTTTGGTTTGACTTTTGAAGATTTGTTGAGTAATAACTTTAAGTTTATCCCTTTAATTCTCTAATAATTTATTTTTAATTTGTGATCCATTTGGATGCCCATATACAAAGAGACATGAATGTTGTTATTAGAGAACGATACCTTTAATCCCACGTCGTTTATGAGTTAAAGAGGACTCTGACTTATATGGGATAAAATATTTTTTTTGTATCTTTAAAAAAATAAAATCATGAGATCCAAAACGACATCACATGCTAGAGATTATAGATCCAAGGCCGCATCTTAACATAGTAGAGACAAAAGTAGACAATATCTCATTAAGACAGACGTAGAGTCCGATTTATCAGATCTATCCGAATCCTTAACCATAATATTAGTGCCTTCCGTAGAAACTGTAAGGCCTCGTGACTTGGATGGAATAGATCGTTTCTTTATGCTCATCCGCATAAAGTATTGTCCACTCCAACTAGTCCATAGCATGGGATCTTATGATTTTATTCTTCAAACGATGTCTCATAGGAAAAAAAAAAGTCCTAATTTCATATAAGTCAAAGTCTCTCTTGACTCACAATAAATATGAGATTAAAAGTACCATCCTCTTATAACAAATATGTAATAAAATAAAATAAAATTATGTACGAGGGATTGGATGTTAAACAATACGCAATCAATAGTTAAATATAAGATGACAGCATAATGAACACAATAACTTGAGGGTTTATGTTATCTAACAAAAATGACCATTATAAAGAGATCATCTTGAAGGTCCTTGTGGAGACATCCCATAAAATTGGAAGGTTACATGGCATCATCTTCTCTTCCACCGCCAAAAAAGTCCTGGCATTCTTCCTTTCTCATGATAGAAATTTCTTTTCCTCATTTAGAATAAAATAGCAAGAAAATGTAGCCAGTGTTGAAGGGCGACTTCACACGTGTGGGCCAAGTGAGTGGTACTAGGAACCGTGCTGTGAGAGTACATGCTCGCTCGCCGAACACAAACTGATAAATGTTACGGCTTGATCCCGTTTAGAGAACCTTGGCAACTGGGATTCAAGTTGTCAGAGGTTACGGATGCCTAAGCTTACCACCTTACTCTTCCCTCACTATCCTAACGGATTGGGATGACACATTATAATTGAGCTGTGCTTGGCCAAGCTATGGCTGTTTGTTTCCTGTGCATCAGCACATGACTCCTTTCTCTTTAGTTGGGAGAAAGTTAATAATGAGACATAATGGAGAAATTATTTATCATAATAGAGGAAATAATTCTAAAATAAAAGAAAAGGGAAATATATAATTTTTGTAGGTGATAGATCACTATGATGAAATTATGATCCAGTTTGCACCATTCTTGGACTCCGTCGAAACTGCTAGCATAATTACATCGTTGTATCTATCCAAATCTCCGAAATGTATCTCTAGGGATCGTGTCTCTTGCTATGTGATTATTTTATCTGTGCATATAGTATGGTATCTTTACTTGATAATAATTGGTAATTTAGCATCTCAACTTTCCTATGCAAGACATGTCTCCGACTCGTTTGCAAGGAAAAATTTCCTATCCTCACTTGTCAGTGCTCCAAAATATGATGAGTTAGTCTAGCAATCTCTTCCTGGAACCTTCTTCTTGCTTTAGTCCAGCAATCTCTTCCTCGAACCTTCTCCTTGCTTTATGGGCTGAACCACCCTCTGTCCTATTGAAAATTAGCTGATCACATGTAGAGAAAATAATTGCAAACAAGGAGAAAACAAATGTGAAATAATTGTGACACATAATTGCATGCATAACATCTAGGTATAGCCCAACATGCACAGTGTACACCATGGTTAGACAAGGGGTTACTGCCCCTGCAGTTGCTTTGATATGGTTCATTGTGGTAACAGTTCATTGTAGTCTTAGATGAGCCAATCATGACCAATCTTATAGCTCATGGGTCTTTAGTAAGTGGATTCGCTGCATCAAGAACTAAAATATATAGTAAAAATAAAATAAAATAAAAATCGTATGGAAGAGTTAGCTAGGTATGCAGATTTTTCTCAAGAAGAAAGAAAAGATTGTGCAGATGAGCAAGGTTTGGAGTTAAATCCGATTGTAAAGGTTGTTAGCAATGAATCTATTTACCACCCTGTTGAGATCATTTCAAACTTAAAAAGATGAATGTATTGGGCTGCAAGAGAATCATAGCCTCGATTCTACAATTCCATTGACACCAACTACTTGACCTTGAGGCAGCATAGATCAACCATCCTCTGGATCAAACATACCAGAAATTAATTGATGGTATATTTCTGCATTTATATTTAATGTGAGATCCAAAAATGATATAGTTTTCATCCATAATTTTAAGGATTCATAAATACAATTTACATCATTGATTGAGGTACCTCTATCGGAGTGTTATGGTCAAAGGCTCATGACTCAAGTGAGTCTATATCTGCTCCTGCAAACGTACAGTATGGTCCGCTTCGGCCTCTAGCACTATGATACGGGGCCTCACCATTTTACTCTTTAAAACACATCTTACATAGGAAAGAAGATCTTATTCCAAATGAGCTAAAATCCCTCTTGATTTACAACCAACGTGGAATTTGTTGTGGTAGAGATGGGAGGGCATCATTAGCCCCATATTGGTTGTAAATCAAAAAGGACTCTGATTGATTTAAGAAAGATTATTCTTCCCATGTGAGATATCTTTTGAAGGACAAAATCGTAAAACTCTTGAGCCAAAATAGACAATACCTCACGTGCCGAGGCATGAGCTCTTGATCATAATAGAGAGTACTTGTGATCCAATGGGAGTGCTGAGAAGCCACTGTGACCTTCAGTTTTTTAAATTTAAATTTTTGTGAAGAAGTTGACATAAATTTCTATAAAGGAGCCATTGTGACCCCCACTGTTTTAATTTGGATAACTTTGAACCTTCAAACCAAATTTTTTTCCTACAAATTGGTCTATGTAACCCAAGACCTTACCGCATTACTACTGATTGGCTGTGTTGGGGTAAGTGCTATAAGGCACAGATTGTGTCCAGGGAAATATATAACAAAATACTGCAAGAGGCCTTGGTCACTGATATTGCAGCAGGTGTACCTTGAGTAAAGAAATCGTCGTTCATACTCTCTTCTCTTGCCTGACTTCTAAAAATATTTGGGAGTGATCTGAACATTCTCAGATACCTTACTATCCTGCTTCTTATAACGCTGACAAGGTGACATGCAAAGAAGGTGTCATCTAGCTTTGTTGCTATGGATGATATGGACATCAGAACATTGTCCAGGCATTAGACAGCAGCCTGCAAAGATCATTTGGATGGCAACCATGCTTTGTGAACAATATATACTTTGTGAAATTTATATATTTGGGGGTGCAATGTGACTACTCCATGTATTATATGCTTGGTCAGATTTATTTATGGGAAAATTTTTGTCAGCACAGTCAAAAGCATACCCTTTTTCTTGTCAAAAAAAGGTGCTCCTACAATCTATATTAATGAGTTGAAAAGTAAAATCGATTATGTTGTTACTTCAGTTTTGTTTCAAGTGAAATCGGGAAAATAATAATAATAATAATAAATCCTACGATTAAGATTTGTATTAATACCATGCTGAGGCTAAATATTGGTTCTCTCTCTTTTGGTGCTATCAAGATCAAGTCTAAATAGTTGTACTACCAATGAAACTAACAGAAAAAAGTTGAGCTACATCCATTCAATCAATAAGCATGAAGCTCTCAAGGTATTCGTGATCTTTTTTTGTGTAAAGTATTGGTGATAGTTTGAGCTGTACATAGCATTTAGGAAATGCAAGGCTTCTTCTAGAAAGCCAATTACCAGTTTGATTTAAGTAGAGTAATCAATATGATGTTACACACCAACAATTGTAAAATTGCAAACCGTATTTCTACTTCTTAATAAATTTTATCTCTTAAGATTCAGTAAAGATGGTTGGTTAAGTTTCAATCATATGTATTTATTGAGAAAGGCGACTTCAAAAGACAAGCTTTTGATTATTTTCATCTCCTCTCTTAAATGCGCATTTACACATAAAGAGAACTTGTTCACAACTCTTAATGTCAGTTTAATTCCAAAGAGTTTGTGAACTGTGAGGGAGCAGAACCCCGGAAGTTTTCAAGGGCAGGAGTATAGCTTTGAAAAAAGTCCCATCACCTGTGAATTACTCGGAGCCAGAAAATATTTCAGCCATGGAGAGCACAAAGGTATTTTAAGAATAAAAAGTTCTCACACAACACATTGGCACGGTTTTCAAAATTCTAAAAGATGATTTAAAATACACATCCAAAAAACTTAAAATACTGAAAGTTCTTTTACAGTCAAAAGCAGATGGACTAAGACTAAGCTTCCAACATCCACCTATACAGAAAAATTGGTGCCAACATTCAGTTTGCTCGAGGATAAACAGAAAAGTCAAAAGGACCTACATCTCGAAGAATCGCAAGCATGTGCACCGATGGTAAACACCAATATATCATCACAAATTGACGATTTGGTCTTTCTTATTCATCTGTTACACATCCTCTTGAAGCAGGTTGCACATTCTTGATGTACTGCAAGGAATAGAAAAAATTCTTCTTCAGAAAGAAAGGAAAAAGAAAAGAAAAGAAAAAAGAGAGAGAGATTTATTACTTAGTACCAGAAATTCAATTCAGCATACCTTGTACAGCACTCCTCGTGTGGATTTGTAAGCTGGTGGACTCCATTTTTTCCTCCTCTCAGCCAACTGTTCTTCGGTCAATTCGACATCCATTCTTCTCTTTAGAACATCAATGGTGATTATATCTCCATTTTGAATTAGGCCAATTGGGCCTCCTTCCTGGAATAGTAGTTTTAATATTAAAACATATATGACAGACATTGTGTTGCCAAAGAGACTAGAGGGTCTTTCTTCATGCCAGGAGGAAAGGTGGGTATGCCTTTAAACTGAAACTAATCCTTCATATAGATAATGAATTTTTTTTCCCTCAACTAAGGACCCACTTTGCTCCAAAAGAAATACCATTGCTACTCGAACAATCCATGTCTAGAGGAAATCAATCAGGCATCCTGTTTCGGGAAGTCTAAACTTTGACACCATCTCCTTCACAGATCCATGTTCTAACAGAAAGGAAGAAATAAAAGAACTCCTTAAGAAGCACGGTGATTATCATTGGAGAGTGCACGACTCAAATTACATGATTATTAAGCTCTTTTTTCTGTACCAGATGATGTTATACATTCTTGCAGACTTATGTCCCTTCTGTATGGCTTGTGGATTTATTACAAAATCAATGGGCCAAGATCATAAGCTAAAAGATAAAAAATAATGATGAAAAAAACTGACATCTTGCAGATAATGTCAAAGAATGGCTGTCTTTACAGCAATCTTTGGGTCACCTCTCCAAACTTTGGGACACCATTGTGATGATCAGAAACTCCCCTAACATGGATGCCCTGTAGGTCCAATTCTCCCATTGCTGAGGAGACGCCAGCATGAAAATCTAAGGAGCTATCTTCCATTATTAAGTTCCGTTGTTCATTAAAGGAGATCTGGAACTGCTCCTTTACTACGTAGGGCCTCTTTCAACTGACAACTTTCTCTCATTCTCTGCTGATTCTAGATAGTTTAGCTCCCTAGCTGTAATTTGCTTCCCTTGTGCTGATACTTTTCCTACCAATATAAAATTTCACAAATTTTTTGAAGTTGAAACGGATTGACCAGTCTAAAAAACGAAATCATTAGTGTTCTAAAGCTCTTCCTATATTGGTACACCCAATACCCCATCACATACGTTCTACTTGTTTCTATCATTGTCAACAAGCATCGACTCAAAGGAAAGAAAAATAGAGATATGAGAAGGGTAGAAAACAAATCAAGAAAGCTTTTAAGTACCTGTGCTTCAGGGCATATATGGCCAACAACATATCCATGTGACCCTCCAGAAAACCTACCATCTGTAAGCAACGCACATTCCTGCAAAATTTGACAAACTAATTAATAAAAACAGGGGAAAACAGAATTAAAAGTTTCCAGCTAAACCAAAGCATGTAAACAGAACAAGGAGTTTTAGTTATGTGATTTAGAGAACGACTTGCAATCAGTTCCTAGAGTATTTGTTTACAAAATTAAAAGGAAAAATAAAAAAAGAATAACACCATAAAAATACATGACTCTGTTTGCCTTTTTTTTTTTCCTTGGTGGTAAAAAATATGAGCAGTGATTAAGAGACAATCAATCCCAGCTTTAAAGAAACGTACATCTGCTAGCAATGGCCAATATCAGATGGAGAATCTGTAAACCCAACTACAACACATTGTATGCTAAAGAGCAACTAATTTCACATTACTATTGCTACATTATCGATGTGTTAAGTAAACTAGCATACAGGCCAGAAAATATCATCCATTAACTTACCATTCGGAACTGGCTCTAGCATGTGGCCCGAGTTATTCTAAGCAAACCAAAAAGATTTTCAAGTTATAACAGTCTAGTAGCTCCAAATCGTCATTCTTCCTTCCAGATCTTAGGCTGCATTTGGTTCGAGACTAAGGAAAATCGGAATAAGAAAGGTTATGCCTATTGGAACAGTACAAGTTATTCCCATTCTTGTGTAGCTACAATTTTTGGATAGCTTTTGGATGATTTTTTTTTTTTTTTTTGCCAAATGGGAAAAAAGGGCAGGGGGTTTTAGGCATAAATGATGGCTTTATCCTAGGAAAAACTTATGACAACTTTTCCTTGGAATGGTTATGCCTTGCATAAGCAAAGTTTGACCAGCATGACTATTCCTTATGCCCCTTTTTTTCTAAAGGCTGTTTGGCAGGCATAAGGCTTATCTCAACACTTACAACTCAACCACAAATTGTCACCTAAGTTAACAAGAAGATACCTTCCCAAGACCAGCACCCATTATTGTGCTTGTTGGTGTTAGCATTTCAGGCATGCCTGGTCCACCCTTTGGTCCCTCTCCTCTGATAACAACGACCTTGCCCTGCAAGCACAGTATAAAAGGTCATTGTGCATTGATCCCTCCTGTCAGATTTTTAACAATGTTTATAAGATACAACCAATGAACAATTTTTTTTCCTGGAGTGCTAACACACAATGTTAGCATACAGCTTTGCAAATTAGGGGAAAGGAAAAAAGAAATAGAAAAAAAAAAAAAAGAAAGAGCTTCCCAGAAATGTCAAAAAGAAATTACCATGTGCAAAAGTAAAATATTAGTATGTTAGCAATATGTACAGTTACTTCATCAAAAGCCATTTACAAATATACATGCAACGAGAAAAAATTGTCCTTGTCTGTGTAATAGAGGCAGCATTCTAATGGCAAAGGAAACAACATATGTCATTCAACTGAACATAGGACACACAATGAAAGATGAACATTCCAATGAAAAGGGACTTATTTCTAGAATCTACGGTATTATTTATTAACCGAAAAGCAATGGGAGAGTTCAATTGTCATGATTATCAAACACATGAGTAACACAACAATCGTTTTAGCAAACTGAATACTCTTCCCTCTCTAATGCCAGCGTCTTTCAAATGGCAGGAGTGGAAAATGAAAATATAGGAAGAATGCAACCATTGAAGAAGAGAACATGAGTAAATAATAAAGATTGTATCAGAGTACATTACCTTAAAGCTCATAGGATTTTCTGAAATTGCTGCGATCATCGACTCCTCACCATCAAAAACAAGTGCGGGACCTGACAAGCAAACTCTATGAAAGTACTGTGGCATTGTATAACTTTTGCTAAGTCGAAAAAATATCAACTTTAAAATATAACGAGGAAAACAATCAGTATTAAATGCAATACCAGAGAAAAATAACCCTTCTTTGCCAGTTATTTTTGCTACAGAACCCTCTGGAGCAAGATTCCCATAAAGTATCTGAATGTGTCCTGTTGATTTGATCGGGTTCTCAAGTGGTCGTATTATTTGCTGGAACAGATCATGATAAGCATTTTTGTTAATGGACAAAAGATAAAAACTTAATTTATAAAAAATCTACCACCTTACCTGTCCTTCAGTTAAAGAAGGAAAATGTTTGGCATTTTCTGCAAGAGTTTTCCCTGTGACTGTAGCAAAAATATATATGTCATTAGAAAAGCAAGAAAAACTTAATCAACTAGATAGGTTACCTCACATACCAGTCATACAATCTCCATCCAAAAGCTCTTTCTCCAAAAGATAGCGAATCACTGCAGGTGTTCCTCCAATCTGTAACCATGATTGTCAAATGGTTATCAGAATGGCACGCTTCTAAATAATGGCAAATGACAAAGCACCATAATTATAACCATCCGTATCAAAGTTTGAACAAGGACATATAAGGCATACCTTGTGCAAGTCTTCCATGACAAACTTACCACTAGGCTTGAGATCCGCAAGGAAAGGGATCTTGTCACTAACCTTCTGAAAATCATCAAGAGTTAATCGCAAACCTACAGACCTGAAAGGAGAAAAATCATTAATTATTTAAAAAAATGACAACCAGCTCTATTCCACATGGAAAGTAACCAGTGCACCCACCTAGCTATAGCAATCAAATGCAGCACAGCATTAGTAGACCCACCTAGTGCCATAACAATGACCATGGCATTGCGTAATGATTTCTCAGTAATAATGTCTTGAGGCTTCAAATCCATTTTTAACAATTCCAAAAGATACTTCCCAGCTAAGCGGCACTCATCTAACTTTAGCGGGTCTTCAGCTGGGGTTGAAGAGCTGCCTCAAACGCATGAAACAAATTTAAAAAAAAATTCTGGTAGATGGAAAAAACCTAAAAGCACTTAAAGCAGAAGTGCCCCAACTTGGCAAATTCAGAACACTGTATAAAATATTAAATCCTACCTCCTATGCATTTAAGGCATGCCTGGATGTTGAACTTATGATTCATACCTGTAAGGCAGCGACATGCCCATTGTTTCAATAGCAGATGCCATGGTGTTTGCAGTATACATGCCACCACAAGCCCCTGCTCCAGGACAAGAATTGCGCACCACGTTCATTCTTTGATCATCACTGATTGACCCACTTACATATTCTCCGTAACACTACAGAGCATATCAACAGAATGATGAAAGGTTATAATACATGCTTCAATTTAAAGGTTCATATATGACAATACGGAACAAGTTATTAGCATTAAGTCCCTTAAAGCAGGAGTACATGTTTTCAACTAAATTAATCTTTCTATGAAAGACAAAAAGTAAATTAAGTAAAGAGCTAAAATATGTTAAAAAAAGATTTAAAACAATATAAGAAGCTGAACCCTCCAATAACAATTTTCCAAAATAACAAATTGACCCTTAAAGCAGAAGTACATGTTTTCAACTAAATTATCTTTCTATGAAAGACAAAAAGTAAATTGAGGAAAGAGCTAAAATATGTTAAAAAAGATTTAAAACAATATAAGAAGCTGAGCCCTCCAATAACAATTTTCCAAAATAACAAATTGAATATGTACCTGAAACGCAGATATTATATCATACGAATGGCCCTGGAAGTGACCAGGCTGCACAAAATGGAAAACAATTATTAAATTTCAGAAAAGAAACCAATTATACATGAAGGAAGAACTGATACAGCAACAGATCGACTGAGATTTCCATGCACCAGGACTTAAAAGGAATCTAAACATCTAATTGAAGTATATTAGCAATAATATATGACATTTTATTATAAAATACAAAGTAACTCCCAGGCACTGGGTTATAAAACACTTTAGTTTTGTCATATATAAGAGATTTTTTACTTACCATGACTAATTGAAAAGGGGAAAGAATTAATTTTCTTCTTAAAATATGTTAATTTTTGTGTATCTGGAGCCATCATCTACTGTTTAAACCATTTCCACGCACCAAACAGCAATTTATTGTGCTTGTGAAATGAATTCCTAATTATTGCATTGAATACTCAACTATGAAAGACACAGTTCACTGCCACCAGGCATGATGCTTGTTCAGGCCACCTCTTTTAAACAATTGGTGTTTCCACAAATGCAAGTTAAATGATATTGAAAAGATCAAAGGTAAATGTTTTCCAAAGAGTAGAGGGCCTGCGCTTTGCTGAGGAATATCTACAAGACAAAAATCAAGCTCAAGTAATTTGAAAAGGCTAAATACCTTTACATCTTCGAGATGGAAAGTCATGGAACTATGGACTACAGAACTGGAACAAAAATGATTTGCTAATATGACGGTGATATAGAACAAAGATAGTTGACAACTACAAGCATATATAAGCTAGGGTTCGCTTCTATTAGAAAGCAACTCTATTTTAATCCACTTAAAGTAACACAGAATAAAAGAAAATCAAGAGGATAGTTCATATATTAGATAAGAAAAGCAAGAGTTTTCCATTCGGATCAAAAATAGAAGAAGTTGAGTCAATCCAAAATCAAAAGGGGGTTCATGGCCCAGGGTGAAGATGTCAGATAGATTTTCTTTACCTTAATGGTGCCACCATAAACCATTATACTTGGTCGGTTAAGTCGTCCCATTGCCATAATTGTACCTGGCATCTGTAAAGAAACAGGGTCACGGATTAAGAAAAAGTAGCTAATTAAAAACTTGCAGTTTTTTTCATCAGCGATGCAAGCTAAAACATTCAAAGACCAAAAGAGAAGAACTTGAACGGCTCTGTGTTTCTTCAAGATTCAAATTACTTGTTATTATCAAACAAATAAAAAGTAAAAGAGACATCCTTCAAAACCACAGAGCAAAGTAAAATTCCCAAGAAAATAAAATGAATCTAGCCATCTCTGCATCAATTCTTTTAGGGTCATTAATCCAACGAAAACAGAAATATCTTTCAATCACATTGCAGACTGTTGAAACTGCCAAGAAAGAAGGGGTGGGGGGATGAATTTAAACAGCTCCAACGCATCCTCCTTTCTGTTCCTTCATGATCATTGATCCAAGGGGATTTATCATTCCATCCACATAACAGATAAAACTAATCAAGCATTGAATTTGCATTTCAAAAGCCGCATATACATCGATTTTCAATTCTTCAATGATCACTGATCAAGCAAAAGAAATAAAAGGAGAAATCTTTCCATCCACATTACAAAATAAAACGCCCAAGAAGAAGTTTCAAGTACGCGAGGATAGGTCATCACAGAAAAACAAGAAATGAATAGAAGCAGATCAAGGAGAGCTAGTGAGACAGAGAAAGAGGGAAAGCTCACATTTTTATCACACCCAGGGATAGAGATGTTAGCATCGTACCACTGGGCGGCCATGACGGTCTCGATACTATCGGCGATGAGATCCCTCGACTGCAGGCTATAGCACATGCCTCGCGTGCCCATGGAAATAGCATCACTAACCCCAATGGTATTAAAGCGAAACCCCACCATTCCGGCCTCGCGGACGCCCTCCCGGACAGCCTCGGCGAGCCGGAGCAGGTGCATGTTGCACGTATTACCCTCGTACCACACAGACGAGATCCCCACCTGGGGCTTCTTCATATCGTCGTCGGAGAGGCCGACGCCGTATAGGACGGCCTGCGATCCACCCTGGGACTTGGGTTCCGTGACTCGGGAGCTGTACTTGTTGAGCTTGTAAGGGGTGGGAGGGACCGCAGGCGGTGGAGGCGGAGGGCTCTCGACGACCTGGCCATGCTCGGCCGAGGAGGAGGCGCGGAGGGGGAAAATGGGAGGCCGGAGGGGTAGATGACGGCGGGAGCTCGGGGTTTTGATGGGAGAAGGGGGGAAGTTGAGGAAGGGTGAGGAGATAGCAAAGGATTGCATGGTGGCGGGGGCGGCGGACCTCCAGCGACGACGGCGGCGGCGTGGCGGAGAGGAGGTAAAAAGATGAGGGTTTTAAGGGGTTTGGGGAACCGGAGTGGGACCAAGGGTGTGCTTGGAGGGGTGAAATGGACCGTCGGATGTGAGAGGTGTCGTACAGATCTCAACGTGAGCTTCTGACAACAGATAACAACGGGCGGATCTCCGCGTTGTGTCGTTTGTTGTTTTGTTTTTACCGCCGGCAGCCGTGGAGATTATGGCAACATATGAAGGAGCTTTTTCCTAAATAATATAAAAAAAAATTATTTACATAAGTAATACAAAATATAATTTATTATCAAAATAATATAAAATAAAAAAATATTATTTTGAATGATATTTTCTCTCTCCCACGTCATCCAATTTTTTTCTACATTGGTATCGTCTCGAAAAAAAAAAAACTATTTAAAAATATCATTTTGAATAGCATTTTTAAAAACGCCATTCACAACGGCGTTTTTTTTTTTTCCCTCAAAAAAAAAATCAAAAAATAATAGAAAAAAATAAATTTTTAAATTTAAAATTAATAAAAAAATTAAAATTTTAATTTTGAATAAAATTTAAAATATAAAAATTTGAATATATAATTCAAATAAAAAAGATAATTTTAGATGATTTTTTTTAAATTAATTTTATTTAAAAAATATCTAAAAAATTTTTAAAATTTAAAAAATTAAAAATATCATAGAAAAAGAAAAAAAAGAGAAAGAAATGTGAAAGAAATAAAAATTATAAATTTAAATTTTAAAAAATTAAAATTTTAAATTTAATTCAAAAACATCATTTCAAATTCTTGCCAAAAATATTCAAAAAAATAAAAAAATAAAAAAAATAAAAGTATCATTAAAAAATTAAAATTTTAAAAAAATTAAAAAAATAAAAAAATATAATTTAAAATTTAAAAAAAATAAAATTTTTAAAATTAATTAAAATAAAAATATCATTTCAAATTACTTTCTCAAATTTAAATTAATTTATCTAAAAAATATTCGAAAGAAATAAAAAAATAGCCTAAAAAAATTTCATAAAAACAGAAAGAAATGAAAAAATAGAAAAGTTATATAATTGTAAATTTAAATAAAAAAATTAAATTTTTAATTTGAATTAAATTTTGATAAAAAAATAAATGCATAAAAAAGTAAAAAAATGAGGAAAAAATATGAAAAAAAGAAATTTGTAAATTAAATTTTTAAAAAAATAAGAATTTTAACTTTAATTCAAATAAAAAATATCATTTCAAATTACGTTGTCCATTTCAAAATATTTTTTAAAAAATTATCTCAAAAAAAGAAAAAAATATTGTAAAAAAATAAAAAATATCCTAAAAAAAGAGAAAAAATAGAATTGAAAAAAAATAGAAATTAATAATTCTAATTGAAAAATAAAATTTATAATTTTCAATTTTAAGAAATAAAAATTGTAATTATAATTGAAATAAAAAATAACATTTTAAATAACTAAATTAATTTAAATATAATTATTTAAAAAATATTTTAAATAAAGAAAAAAATACATAATAGAATGTCAAAAAGATAAAAATGGAAGAAAACTAAAATTATAATTTTAAATTATAAAAATTATAAATTAAATTTAAAAAAATATCATAAAAGAAGTAAATAAAAGAGAAAAAATGGTAATAAAATAAAAATTATAATTATAAATTAAAAAAAATTAACTTTAATTTAAATTAAAAATTATCATTCAAATTACTATCCTCATTAAAAAATTTAATAAATAAATTTTAATTAAATTTATTTATTAAAAAATTTATAAAAAAATAATTAAACAAATTAAGAAAAAAAATTAAAAAAACTAAAAAAAGAAAAGAGAAAAAAAAAAAGAAAATGCTGAAAGGAATGGTGTTTTCTCCTCCCCCTTCTTCTCCCTTCTCCCTCTTCTCCCTTCTCCGATGTCTCTCCGACGGCACGACGGCACGATGGCACGGCGGTGAGCTGCCTCCTTTCTCTCCCTCTTCCTCTCTCTCTCCCTCTTTTTCGTTGGCCGCCGGCGTCAGAGGGTCGATAAAAAAATATAAGGAATAATTTTGAATTTAAAAAAAATCTAATTTTAATTGAAATAAAAAAATCATTTCAACTTACTTTTCTCATTTAAAATTAAAATTTAAAAAAAATATCAAAAAAATAAATTTAAAAAATAAAAATTACCAGAAAGAAAGCCAAGGGGTCGACTCATAGAGTGTGCCAGCCAAAAATTTTGCGTGCCGTTTAGCCCTTTTAGCCATGAGTCGATTCATGGGGTCGACTCAAAAATATAAACCTATTTTTCTTACAAAATACATCTTTTGTTCTTGCTCTTGAGGCTTCCGAATCAGGTCTGATAAAATTATGATTTTGCCCCTGAAATATAATAAATCTTTTTTCAAGCCAAAAACATTAGTAATCCCCTCAAATACTTTGTAATCATCAAAATCAATTCAAAGAGCAACATTCGATATATTATTATTTACGTTATAATTTTTATAGTCCTTTTAGCATAACTTTTTCTCTCCTAATGTTCTGAGACATATTCGAATATGTGTATCCATATGCACAAAGCATAATATCCAATCACTTGAAATTAAATAATATAAAATAGAATCAATATTTAATATTATTAAATAGAATAAAAATGTCAAACGTATAAAAAATAGTACAATAAAAATGTAAAAAAATATTAAATATAAATATAATAAAGACTAAGTCCCACAAGGACGTCGCGGTGCCCGTGGTCGCTTGAACCTTCTTAAGAAGGTCCTCGCCGGTTGCTCCTGCTGTGATGGCTCCTCCCCTATATCAGTGGAGGAGATCTGCTGATCATGCTGCTCAGGAACAACTGATGCTGTCGGATCATCTACGGACTGAGAGACCCGTTCAACTCTCTCATCTGGATACACGGATGGACCTGAAAAGAAAGTATCATACTCATGTGGCCAACTGGTACCCGATGATGTCATCTGGGGGATGTAGGAAGAAGAAAGTACTGCCATCTGTGGATCAAAAGGCGGTGGCATCTGTGCAGCATCGAATGATGACATCTGTGGAATATGCGGTGATGGCATATGTGAAACATATGGTGACGGCGTATAACTCATATCTGGCACCGGAGCTACTCCATACCAAGGCGCACAGCTATATGGATCAACACCAATCGCCACCAATGTTTCAGAACTTATTCTCTCTATCTCCCATAGTATCCGAATCCGTTCGTCCTCATCAGTCGTAGATAAAGCACGACGAGCATCCAATACAAGATCCGACATAGAATCAGTCTACAAAATAAAAATAAAACAGTTAGTATAGTGTAAAATATAAAACAAAAATATAACATAAATAACATAAAGTAATTTTTGTAATCTTACCAAAAGACGCACAGTAGAACTCTCGCCCTCGTATCCAGAAACTGCATACCGAGACTGTCCAATAACTTGCACCGTAATGCTAAAAAATCAAGCCATGTAGTCATCGGTATATGAACGGCCTCTCAAAATAGGATCACAATGAATAATGTGATCTCGACATGCATCCCAAATATCGATGTACTCTGCATGTCTGATACGCCAGTCAATACAAGCTCTCCCTCGTCGATCAATACGATGAAGTCTCTGACTGGTATCAAACTACTCTGGGATACCCTGAGTCTGACCAAACTGCCGCAGGACACGATCAGGAAGATGCCACTCTACCACATCAAAATAAATAAGTGACACCCTAGCAGTCCATATGTCGTGTCCAACTGTACACATCTGCGGCAGTATAGCCAATATCTCATCTGTATATGACTCCCACAAAAACTGATATAGTTAAAATAAAAAAATTAGTAAGCTAAAATTTTAATAGATTATGAATACTGTAAAATAATATTTATAAAAAATTTAAAATTTATCCGTCTAGATGTATCAACTAATGTATCCAACTGGCACCTATAAACACGTGCCACTCTCGTCGATACGTGATGAACGTTGAATGCAACGTTCCATCTGTTTCACAATATATTAATATTAAATAAATTTAAAATAATAAATTTGAAATAAAAAAAATAATATTTCGATACCTATATCCCAATGGTCCGTCTAGTCTGAATGGAACATCAGGATCCTGCTGCTCTGATGGCATCTCGAGCAACTATCGTCGTAATGGACTGATAGTCGGCATACGCTCCTATACCCAAATCTGTAAATTTCAAAAATTAAATAGATGATATACCTCCATGTAAAATATAATTAAATATTAAAAATAAAATTTTTTAATTCACATACCTGTAATAATACAAGATAACCACCAATCTCGCTTTGATCAGCATAAGAACCCCGACACATAGCTCTGTATAGGTAAGCTAGTATTGCACTGCCCCAATTGAGTCGACGAGCGAAGTCTAAATCCTCTAATAATGGCAAAAACATCAACTTCATCTTATTCGATGAAGTATCGGGTAACAGGACATCACCTAACAACCGCAGTACCTGACCCCTAACATACTGTTGCACCATCTCCTCTGGTGCATCATCCGCAATATGAAAATGTCGATAACGATCAACCAAACACTCAATCCTGAGTCATGAATGATCAAAAAAATGTACGTCGGGCTCAAACCCTAGCAATCACAAGCACAAAGCCTGCCACTCCAGAATGGTAAGCGTAGGATCAACTCCGATAACTGGATCTCTATCAACTGGTAGTCCAGTAAGGATGCTGACATCCTGTAAAGTGATGGTCGTCTCACCAAATGAAAGATGAAATGTGTGTGTCTCTGGACGCCATCTCTCAAGCAAAGCAGTAATAAGACCAACGTCCATCTGTATACGACCAATCCGATATACTTCATAAAATCTCAAATATCGTAAATAATCTAACACTCTATGTGGGATGTCCTCTGTCCTCCAGAAATCAGCATCGGATCATCGTAGATGAAGGTGTCTGGGCTTCTGTAATAAAATATAATAATATATACATGACTTTTAAAATAAAAATTTAAATAGTAAATAGGATTGTAATGCTTACGCCGCCATCTAAAATAGTTTGTGATCGATGGTGCTCCTGCAATGTAGGAATACTGCTGTCTCAAGAATCGGGATACCGCGGATCGTAAGCTATAATACGCTGTCTCAAGCAATATTATCACAGATGTATTAAAAAATAAGACAATATATTTCAAAAAAAAAAATTAAAACACAATATTGTCACACAATACAACTTAAACACAAAATTCAGTTCATCTCAAGATATTAAACACGTAAATTCAAATACAATCTCACAGAAATACATAAAACAATGACAAAAATAAATCTTCGAAGCCTTTAATTTCTTCTACTGCTTGAAGTTGAAGTATGTTGAAGTATCCTAAGACAGCGACGGTGGTCATGACCCTGTTCCCTACAAATGCCACAGTGGTTCTTACTTCTTATTTACCTATCATCCATCTCATTTCGTAGTCTCGTTGACTTTGGTCTACCTTTTTGCTTGGGTCTCAAACGATGATGATCAGGAATACATTTGGACATACGTGTATGCATCCAATAATCTTCATATGGTAATGGATTAAAATCACCCCTCCAAGCATTCATATATGCTGTAATTGTATATGCATCATCCACAAAACCACTAAAATGTACAGTAATTTTTTGACACACAGCTAAAACATGTGATCATGGATATTTGTACATACTCCACTTTTCACAAGAACATTTTCTTTCAGCTAAAGTAACAGTATGAGAATTTTCTCCACCTCGTAACCCTCCACTTGCTCTCCTCGTAAGCACTTCATATATACCTCTTTGAAGGTTGAATGCTATTACTCGGTGCTGGTTAGCTTTAACTTGATCTTCAGCAATCTTAATTGCAACATGAGGAGTAAAAAGATTATTTAGATTCTCCTCTACATATCTCAAGCTTGGGCATGCCTCGTATTGAAGTATTTCACAAGACGATAAAATGTCATTTGAACACAAGCTGTAATTGGCATATTTCTAGCTCCTCGTAAAATACTGTTAAAAATCTCCGACAAATTTGTAGTTAAGACACCATAGCGCAGGCTATCATCATGTGCCAACGTCCACTTCTCCTTTTCTATCTCGGACAACCAGCTCCAAGCCTTTTCATTCACTGTTTTGATCCTACCCATGATAAAGTTGAACTTGCGAACTTGATTAGCGCTTCCTGCTTGCCATACTGCTCTTTTCAGCTGTATATTTTTGAAATAAGTGTTGAAATTACTGCAGATATGTCTTAAACAGTATCGGTGATAGGCACGTGGTGGACTCCATCCAATAGACTCATCTGCGATGGTATTTAATATACCTGAATGCCTGTCAGAAATTAAGCATATTCCATTTCTATCTTTAACAATATGTGTTTGGAGCTGGAAAAGAAACCAACTCCAACTTGCAGTCGTCTCCTCATCGACAATTGCATATGCTAATGGAAATATCCCATTCTCTGCATCAATTCATGTTGCAATTAACATCTTACCTTTAAATTTTTCATACAAGTGCGTGCCATCAATACTGATTACAGGACGGCAGTGCATAAAATCCTGGATAGATAGTTTGAAAGTCTAAAAAATATAATTTAAAACTCGGATATTGAAATTCACAGTTTGAAAAAAAATTCATGAAACAACTGTACCAAAATTTGCATGTTGAAGTGCAGCCATATAATAAGATAATTTAGCATAAGATGGCTCCCATTCTCCATAAATATCAACCAATGCCTTCTACTTTCCATACCGTGCTTTCCTGTATGACACTGTATATTGAAATTGATCATTAACGACTGCCACAATAGCTTCAACTTTAACACTGGGATCTTTCTCAATAATATGTCGGACTAATGTGCTAATCATCCTTCCACTGACATATTTGTGGTCTCGACTCAATCTCGTAAACAAACAAGTGTGAGGACCCACATATTTTGTGATTTAAAAATATCCATGTTTTTTCAATAATGCAGCACGAAGCCTCCATTTACAATGTTGAACATTATCTGATGATACGCATCGTACGGACCATAATTTCGAATGCGACTGAACTACATTGTATGTCCGATGATTCATAATGTGATAAAGATCAACAGTTCTCTTTACATAATCTTTACTCTCAAACATTAGACCTTTAGAAAATTCAGTCTTCGAGGAGTCCCAAAATTGATTGTCAGAGTTCAATCTTTGACCAGCACTAACACAACCACCATCATCTAAATTTATATCGTTAAAATATTATGGAGGTTCGTGCAAACGAGGTTTAGGTTCTTCCACATTAATATTAGCCTGAACATCTTCATCATCATTCTCATCTTCACCATCATCATCATTATTGCTACTATCCTCATCCATCCAACAATCTTCATCTCCATTTTCATCTGACTCAAAGCCTAGACTATCAGAATTTATTCCACCGACTACCCAGTCATCATTTTCTATATGAGTGTCGTCTCCCGCACTTACCACTACTTCTAGCAAAGGAGAAGTCACCATAGCAGAAGACACAGGAGAAGTCACCATAGGACTTGGAATAATTGGACAACTAAAACTGGCAGTAGTGGAATACTGTTCTGCAAAAATGACCTCAACACTATCGGTTTGCACCATAGGAGTTACGAAAGGTGAGGAAGGCCCAACATTATTGTCCGCTTGAGTTAAAAGCCGACTATGGTATCTAAAGCTTGATACATCTTCCTTTTCAATATATAATTCTAAAAATTGACATTTTGAATATTTCAAAGAAAATGTCAGCATTTCTTCGACATCTTCATCGTCATCAATTGGAACCAAGATATATTTATTCTGCATTAACTGTCCCGACAGATTAGAAGATTTCCATTTCAATTTTATTTCATATTTTTCTTTGTCTACAGGAATACTGCTGTATAAATGATCCAATAATTCTTGACGTGATAACAATAAAGATATTCTAATCATCCGATTTGCAAGGTGACTGTACTGCACACCAGTTTCATCATTCTGTATCATGCCATCATAATATAGTACACGAACTCGAGTACTGGCCATTTTCTCAGAGAAACCTATGATAAAATCAAAATCAAAATATTTAATATTATTAATTATTTTATCATTTTAAAAAATTTACATGATACATGCATCATATCATCAACAAATAGGTAAAGATAGATCCTATCCCATTCAAAAATTGCATTAATTCTATAGATTAATTATATTAATCAAACGATACGCAAAAAGGACCGAAAGAAATTTTGACAGCATTTTTTCTTAATTCTCCCCACACGACTCAAAATGTGTGAGGAGAACTAAAGAAAAATACTGTCCGAAATTTCTCTCGAACCCTCCGCATATCATTCGAATAATGTAATTATTTATAGAATTAAATGTAATTCCCAAACTGTCCAAACTGGACAATCAATTGACCAATGTATATATTTTACGATATCCATATAAAAATATATATTTAATATATAGTTTATACGGATAACGTAAAATATTCTACATTGATCAATTGACGGGTATACATTTTCATGAAATGTAATATATTTTAAAATTTTTAAAATACGATCGAATTGAATTTTAATATACACCTGAATCTAATGAGATAAAAATAAAAATAAAAATAAAAAATAATGAGATAAAAAAAATAAAAAGATTGAAATAGACGGCCCGTCGCGGGGCCCGCCACAGGAGGCTGCCGCCGCCCCATGATGGGGCCTGCCGCCCCGACCCCCCTCGATGGGGCCCGCGCGCCCGACCACCACAGGGCCGCCGTCGGGGCCCGCCGTCGGAGAAGGGGAGGGTCGGGGCCTGCCACAGGGGCCGCCGCCGTCCGGGCTCGCTGCCGCCGCCATCGTCGGGGCCCACCGCCGGCCAAGAAAAAAGAGGGAGAGAGAGAGAGGAAGAGAGAGAGAGGAAGAGGGAGAGGAGGGGGCCGGGGCCCGCCGCCTGGGCGCGCGGCCTACCACCGGCCGTCTGTCGCCGGCGGCCAAGGAAAAAAAGGGAGAGAGAGAGGAGGGGGTCGGGGCCCGCCGTCGGCCGTCTATGGCCGACGATCAAGGAAAAGGGAGAGAGAGGGGAAGAGAGAGAAGAAGAGGGAGAGGAGGGGGCCGGGGCCAGTCGCCAGGGCGCGAGGCCCACCGTCGGGGCGCACGGCCCGCCACCGGCCGTCTGTAGCCGGCGGCCAAGGAAAAGGGAGAGAGAGAGGAAGAGAGAGAGAGGAAGAGGGAGAGGAGGGGGCTGGGGCCCGTCGCCGGGGCGCGCGGCCCGCCGCCGGCCGTCTGTGCCTGACGGCCAAGGAAAAGGAAGAGAGAGAAAGAGTGAGGAAAAGGGAAAGGAGGGGGCCGGGGCCCACCGTCGAGGCGCGCGGCCCGCCGCCGGCCGTCTGTGGCCGGCGGCCAAGGAAAAGGAAGAGAGAGAGGGGAAGAGAGAGAGAGAGGAAGAGGGAGAGGAGGGGGTCGGGGCCCGCCGCCGGCCGTCTGTGGTCGGCGGCCAAGGAAAAGGGAGAGAGAGAGGAAGAGAGAGAGAGAGAGGAAGAGGGAGAGAAGGGGGCCGGGGCCTGCCGTCGGGATGCAGGGCCCACCATCGGCCGTCTGTGGCCGGCGGCCAAGGAAAAGGGAGAGAGAGAGGAAGAGAGAGAGGAAGAGGGAGAGGAAGGGGTCGGGGCCCGTCGTCGGGGCGCGGGGCCCCCGCTGGGGCGCGCGGCCTGCCGCCGGCCCTTTGTGGCCGGCGGCCAAGGAAAAGGGAGAGAGAGGAAGAGGGAGAGGAGGGGGCGCGTGGCCTGCCACCGGCCAACGAAAAATGGGAAAAGAGAGAGGGGAAGAGGGAGAGAGAGAGAGAGAGAGAGGAAGAGGGAGAGAGAGGAGGCGCTCACCGCCACCGAGGGCTCACCGCCGTGCCGCTGGAGAGATGCCGGAGAAGGGAGAAGAGGGAGAAGGGAGAAGGAGAAGAGGGAGAAGGGAGGGGGAAAGGAGAAAACGCCATTCCCTTTGGCATTTTCTCCTTTTTTTTTCTTTTTTTTGGTTTTTCAAATTTTTTTCTTAATTTTTTTAATTATTTTTTTATAATTTTTAAATAAATAAATTTAATTAAATAATGAGGATAATAATTTCAATGATAATTTTTAATTTAAATTAAAATTAATTTTTTTTTATTTTATAATTATAATTTCTATTTTATTATCATTTTTTCTCTTTTATTTATTTTTTTATGACATTTTTTTTTAAATTTAATTTAAAATTTTTATATTTTGAAATTATAATTTTACTTTTCTTTCATTTTTATCTTTTTGACATTCTATTACGTATTTTTTTTATTTAAAATATTTTTTAAAAAACTATATTTAAATTAATTTTATTTTTTAAGATAATATTTTTTATTTGAATTATAATTATAATTTTTATTTCTTAAAATTAAAAATTAAAAATTTTATTTTTCAATTTGAATTACAATTTCTATTTTTTTTCAATTCTATTTTTTTCCTTTTTTTCTTTTTTAGGATATTTTTTATTTTTTTACAACATTTTCTTTCTTTTCTTGAGATAATTTTTTTAAAAAATAATTTCTTTTTTTCACATTTTTTCCTCATTTTTTTACTTTTTATACATTTATTTTTTTTATCAAAATTTAATTCAAATTAAAATTTTAATTTTATTAATTCAAATTTATAATTATATAATTTTTTTATTTTTTTATTTCTTTCTATTTTTATGAATTTTTTTAGGCTATTTTTTTATTCCTTTCGAATATTTTTTAAATAAATTAATTTGAATTTTAAAAAGTAATTTGAAATGATATTTCTATTTTAATTAATTTTAAAATTTTATTTCTTTTAAATCTCAAATTATAATTTTTATTTTTTTCTAATTTTTAAAAAATTTTGATTTTTTAATGACACTTTTTATTTTTTTAAGTTTTTATTTTTTTGAATATTTTTGACAAGAATTTAAAATGATGTTTTTGAATTAAATTTAAAATTTTTATTTTTTT
>NC_026008.2:42817709-42832709 GCF_000442705.2 Elaeis guineensis | reverse complement strand
GGTTACAGATATCGCTATCAGTCTGCTGCCCCCTCCGCCTATAAAAGGGGGCCCCAGATATGTTATTCTCTAAGCTCTCATTTTTTACCTGAAAATTCTGCTAAAATTTTCGTTCGAACACTCCATTTTTGTTGAGGCAGAGAACTGGCTTGAGCATCGGAGGGTCTTGCCGGAGCAACCCCACCTCCGGTTTAGACTTCTTTTGCAGGTCCCGACGGCGACCGCGACTCCCTCGACTCCAGCTTCTCCGGTGCAAGCAGATTTTTGCACCAACAAGCATCATTTTTTTATTCCCTGGATCCGAGTTGAAGCTGATGAGTTAATCTAGTGATAATTAGAACACAGTCGATCGCTTGTAGACTGTTTGTTTGCTGCAATCATCAAATAAAATTTGTATCAATAAAAATTGTATAAAATTGATGGTAACGAACTGGTTGTATATATGGCATCGGTATAGTAAGGAGAGGCTATCTATTCATTCAAACTCGATTTTGAATTGAATATTTTTTAATAAAAATTGAGATTTTATGATCATGTCCAAAGAGAAGAAGTAGATGCGTTAGGTCGTCTCCTTCCAACTCTTATTTTTATTATAAAAAAAAAAAAAAAAAAAAAAGCACGTGGCACAGCTTTAGCACCCGCAGCGCACGTGGAGGATACATGATAACGGCAAAAGCTGCCGAAATGGACAGCGACGTAATTCTCGCCAACTGCAGGGTGGACAGTGGGGACGTTCTTCTTCCGTCAGTGCCCAGTCAAGTTCACAGATCCATTCGATCCCCGCACGTGAAAATTAAATCAATGATTAGGGGTACTTTAGTAATTTAACAACACAACCGAAGGGTTTTCTTTCAAATTTTTGGGCCTTCCCTCTTTTTAAAAATAAAGATTTTTTTTGCTCCGGTCCTCGTCTCTCCAAAAGAACAGATTTCTTTTTCTTGGTGAGAGATGGGGGTGAAAAATCTGTGGGATATCTTGGAGTCCTGCAAGAAAACCCTCCCCCTTCACTATCTCCAGTAAGTTCCTCAAACCCCCCCCCTCTCACTTCTTTATTACACTTCTTGCCACTCCTCAAGTCCTCATCCTTCTCTTCTCTTTGATCCCAGGAACAGGAGGCTGTGCGTGGATCTCTCTTGCTGGCTGATCCAATTCCAGAACGCCAGCCGGTCGCCGGCCTGCGCGAAGGAGAAGCTCTACATCAGAAGTCTTTTCCACAGGCTCCGAGCCCTGATCGCCTTGAACTGTAGCCTTATTTTCGTTACAGGTATTAATTTTATTATATTTATTTATTTATTTCTTTTTTTAATGTTTTGATGAGAAAAGAAAAGAAAAGAAAAGAAAAGAATGATATTTTGCTCTGGTGATAATTAGAGATGAGTTTGCCTAATTCCTGTAAGATATTTGCGCGTAGAGGTAGCGGTTTAGATGTTTTGGTTTTGATTAGACATGGTTTTGTTATGGAAGCCTGTGGACAAATGTCTAATGTAATGGTGGATTTAGACTGCAAGTATTGGCAATATTTGTGACAGAAAGAATTTATTGTAACCGAACTTTTTGCTTCCTTTGATGTTCCTCGTGGTTGGTTGTTTAGTTTGTCAGTCATAGGTCTGCTGGAAATCTTTGGCGTGAAATCATGCGACTTATTCCCATGTCTTCACTGACACTAAAGATTTATTTATTTATTTTTTAATTGACACCATAGAAATTTGAGTGGTAGCAATATGAATCGTGGTGTCGTACTTGGAGGAACTATAATATGTATTCGAGTGGATGAGTTGCCTCTAGATATCTATTTCCGAACCCAGTTAAATGGGGTTGAAGAGGTTGAAAAGGAGAACCTATGCACCTATGAAGGAGAAAAATATTGACGAACATTGGAAAATATTCTGGCTATGGATGTGTGCTAGGAGCAACAGGAAGTAGGTGATTATGTGACACAACCACATTAGAACGTCCAGGAATCTTGTACTTGCACCTGCTTCCTACATGCTTCCTTTCTAAGAGTGTTTCTAAAGTATCCGCTTCATTGAACCTGCACCTGCTCCCCATTCTGGGAGCTAAGTGTAAGGTGCCAATAATTGTTAAAATGTGCCAATGTGGGATTGAATTAGCAGTTGTTCAACAAACATGTAATGCTTTATATTTTTAGTTTTCCTCTGCTGATGGTGTTTATTTGTCGGTGAAGAATATATGTTTCTATGGTAGAGGACATTATTCCAGAACAAGTTGTGAACTTTTTGTTGCATTTGCTAGATGGATCAATTCCTTCCATTAAATTGTCCACTTATAGACAGCGACTGGGTTTTGGTTCCGAGGTCAGTCTCTCTCTCTCTCACACACACCCTGCTTGTCTATGAGATACAGTGCTTTCATCTAATTTGGTAACATTAGTTGCTTTTTTGTTTCAGGTTGCTCGAGAGGATGTAAATTCCCAATCAATGCCTTCACTTCGTAGAAACATGGGTTCTGAATTCTCATGTGCGATAAAAGAAGCAAAAGTTCTTGGAATGGCGCTTGGTATTCCTTGCCTAGATGGGTAATATTTTTGTATGCTGTATCTCCATAAATATTCTTTTTAGGATTCATAGAAATGATTTATAAGATCATATTGACATTCTGATTATCTCTTCCTTCTATGATGATCATGCATGGCAGATAGAGGGTAGAGGATTCACTGTGATTGGTGGTGGTGATGTTGATTTAGTTTTAACGGGTGAAGTTAATGAAATTGTTAGTTTCCTGGTCAGAGTAGTTCAGATAAGCCTTTGTGTTACTTAGGTGCGAGCAAGTACATTCTGAACAATGAATAGATAATTGTTACGGCAGTTGCTTAGAGGCTGTTCTGTTCTTTGATAAGCTCTACTCCAGGGCTCTCATATAGCAGTGATATTTTTTATGGATACCAGGAAACATCTTTTCCACATAGGGGAGCATTTTCCACTTTAAGAAGGATATGATTTGTTTTCCTCATATCTGTAGGGATGCACAGGCGCATGTCCAAAAATAAAGGAGAAACCACTTGAAATATGTTAACTGAATTCACTGTAAGCTGAATTTGCAGGTGTTTTCCCATGATTTTCCATGTGTTTATCACTTGGACATTTCTTGGATCATGCTTCTGGAATTTTCTCTCTAGACCTGTGCACGCTTCTTTTTCTAGCAGCATTTTACAGAAGTGGCTACTTTGATTTCTTCTACGTACTTGACAAGATTATGATTCATCATTCACCTCAGAGTACCACCATTCAATTCGCAATTTCATCTCCATGTTTCCTCTTTTTCATTATTGTCTCTTATTCTCATTTACAAATACATGCATACCAAAGCAGGCAGCTGGTATATAGACTACATCTGCATATCCCCGACATTTTTTGTTAAATTGCAGATCACTGTAGTATAGCAGTTCAGTGGAGCTTTAGTTTCTTTTGGAGGACTTTCCTAGCTGGTATAATTTCTAATGCTTCGTGTCTAAATGGATTGCTTTCATTTATAAATGCTCTCAAAACTCAGGAAAGAAAGGGGCAGACAACTCGTGAAGATTCTAGGCTCCACTGAATATGAAAATTGCAACTGTTCAATCTCATACTAAGACTATTTTTGTAGATAGAGTAACACAGTACGTAATTTACAGCTGGTTTAGATATCCATATGGAATAATAAAGTTGTGTTTGTTAAATTTTTTACTTCAATCAGGCTAGAGGAAGCAGAAGCACAGTGTGCGTTCTTGAATTCAGCATCCTTATGTGTAAGTGGATTGGGTTTTTCAGTGTTTTTGGACAATCTGTTGTATTGATATTTTGACAAGTGTCATCATTTTCAGGATGGGTGTTTCACTTCAGATTCAGATATCTTCCTTTTTGGAGCTAGGACAGTTTATAGAGAGATTATCCTAGGCGAGTTCTTGAACTGACAACCTTGTGGTTTGGGAAATTTGATACTCAAATGCAATTCAACTAATTTTAGCTTAATTTTCCCAACTTGCTGACTTACTCTTTGATGACTTCTGAAACCTCTTATTTGAAATAGGGGAGGGTGGCTATGTAGTTTGCTATGAGATGGAAGATATAGAGAAAAACCTTGGATTTGGGAGGAATTCACTGGTAAGTCACCATCTTTTAGATCACTTTCTTGTATTGAAACATATAGATTAATTCTCTCTCTCTCTCTCTGCTAGCGTTTTGTTTGATGATCATTTAGTGTAGTTTAAATAGTGAGGGGTTAATTTACAGACCAAGGGTGACTAAATAGAGCTCAAAAATATCCAACTCTTTTATGGCATACTTGTCCAAAAAAACCCAGTTAATATAATTATAAGAAATGGATAATATCCCCTCTCATAACACTTGTATAACACAAGTATATAATGTACACACTGTACATTGACAAATGAGTATATATGGTTCAGAAGTTACATGATTTTATCCAATAAATACTTTTGACACTTGGTCGTTTTGATGTAATCTAACAAAATTTCATGGACTGTGATCTTGCTTAATACATTCTACAAACATGTGGTATTCTTAGTACTAATATATCTCTGAATTGGAAGTGAAACATCAATGCCAGTGTAGCTAGCATCGAAGTAGATGGATTATGTGTATATTCTCAAAAAAATGAAAATTTAATCAATTCAAGCTAAAACTGAATGAATTGCTCTTATCTTATATCGTAAATTCTACTAGGCTGGTTATCTGGTGAAGGCCTTTGATGTCACAACAACGAACTGAATCGGTTTTTACCATACATGATAAAAGTATTAGAAGAAAGTGAATTCCTAGGTTAGGCTTGTGGGTTCTTACCATCCCAGTTATGTACTGTGATATGTAGGCATCCCTGTGTCAGCAAACTCTGAGTTGCCACAGTACATGTCTTGCCATTACATGATTGTCACACACCTATACCATAGTACTTCAAACCTTCGTGAAGAATCATATTTACAAACTAAGTTTGACTTGAGATAAAGCTCAAACAACATTCGAACTCTTTTACCAGATATTAATCCAAAAGAAGTTCTTATAACCCAGAAAATGAAAAATAAGAGCTCAATATGTAATATTCTCACTAGATGCAATGTCAAGTTTCTGCTATATCAATGTTTCAATGTTATTGGTAATTTATATGATAATGTTGTCCTGTATGATGTCAAAGGTATGTGTCTATGTTTTATAATATATATTTTATGCTTCATTTCTAATATAATGTGTTTGACCACCTGTGGTCTTCAGATTTCTCTGGCTCTTCTTCTTGGCAGTGACTACTCTCAACGAGTTCATGGATTTGGGCCGGTAAGTGGCATCAAGTTTAGATTCCTGACTTAATAGGGGCAGATTTCTCTGTCAATGTCTTTCCAACTTTGGTACATGGCTGTGTGTTACATCATGAACATATAAAACTTCATAATAGTATTTCAATTTCAGGACAATATCAACAGACTAATTTGTATGAAAAGGATCCTTCTAAACTGTAATTTTCCATGTTTTTGAACTTTGAATGCTGCAGGAAACAGCATGCCGGCTTGTTAAATCAATAGGCAATGATACGATTCTGTCCCAGATTGTGTCTGAGGGATTAATAATGGCAAAAAAGTATAAAGGAAAGAAAAATACAGGGAAAGTTCTCAGCTGTGATGTGAATAAGGAGAATGATTCAGGCCTGAGGCACAATAATTGCAGTAAGCTTGCTATACTAGACATGAATTTTGCTCTATGCAGTGGCTATTACACAAACCCATCAGCGGCAGATCCTATTGTGTTTAATTAAAGTAAATATTCTAAATCTTGTAACAGTAAAATGAATATGCAAATTTTAAAAACTCTCGTATTCTGCAAGCTTCTGGTCAGGTTGGTTGCTAGCCTTGTCTGTCTTGAGCACTTATTAAGCCTGAAAATGGTCCTTTTCGGTAAACTTCCATAAATATTAACTGGTGACTTTCTTAATAAACTTCCATTAATGCTAACTGGTGGTTCTTATATATAACACTGTATACAAAGTTTCATTTATTTCATATATGGTAGTAATGTTCCTGAAGCACTAACAATGTATTAAGCTGTGTTGTTTTTGCTTCTCAAGCTGAAGAGCTAACATTTGTTGTATTCTTTCTCATATAGTTATTGTGTTCTACTTTTTTTAAGTAATGATTATATCATTTCTCAGAGAGAAGTAATGAAAAATATGTAACTGTAAAATAGATCTTGATGACGGTATTTTGATGCCAACATCTGAAGAATTTGTCATAGATTTTAACCAAGATGATTCCTATGAGGTGTAAATAGAATTAGTCTAAATAATGTTAAAAATGTGTATATTCATGATTAAAGATAAGCAAGTCGCCGTGTGATCCTTTGTGTATGCCCATTTTCCGGAGTAGGTAGTTATATTCTGTAACACAAAGCATTTTGGACAAAACTTTGAGACATCTAAGGTGTCATTTCTTCCTTCGTTTTTTTTGAAGTAGTTTTGTCAGTCTTCCATGGTCTCTTAGAACTTATCCTGTTTTTATAAGCTTGGGTTTCTATTTCTATACCTTATTTTTTTTGGGTGTGAAGCTGCTACACCTCTAGCAACCACTTTGCTTCATCCTCTCACTGCTCTTAAGCACCTAGACTATTGAATTCCAGAAGTAGAAATATCATCAAATATCTCAATTAAATGGGTGTAATATTTTGAGAAGTAATTGGATATGGATCATTAGCCCAACTCTTGTTTTTATTAAAATACAAACATGCTGCTGACCCAATATTTTCCACCTGACTTTTTTTATTCTAATTTTGTTAGCAAATGGAAAGAATCTAGGATTGCACGATCAATTTCTGGAAGTAATAAATGCCTATCTGAAGCCAAAATGTCATTCACCAGATTCAGAGGCGGTACTGAGGTAAAGAGCTACATCTAATTCAGATAATATATTCCAATGTTTTGAATTGTGAACGTGTGTCACAGAGGAATGGGAAGAACTATGGCAATTGAAAACTTGTATTTTGGATAGATTTTAGTAAGTTTATATAGTGTCAATAGACCTTGCCTGTTTGATTTCACTCTGTTTGTGTCGTTATGGGATATGAATGCCATGCATGTCTTTTGGAAAGCCTAACTTGTCTTGTTCCATATTGCATTGTGAAAGATGCAGATTCAATTTATTGTTAAATCAGTTCAATTTTCATATTTTAGGTGATTGAGTTGTATCTTGCAGGGTGTGCACCCAACATCCTTTTCTACGGACACAACTTCAACAGATATGTGCACGGTATTTTGGTTGGGACCCTGATAAAACAGGTAATATCTGCATTCTTGACAATTTCTGTAAGAGCCTGCTGTCAGTATTATTTATATGTGACCAGGCAGACTGATTTACATGTCAGATGTGCATCAATTTCTCTAATCCGTTTTTCTACCATAGATCAGTATATCCTTCCCAAGATTGCTGAGAGAGATCTTAGGCGGTTTGCTAATCTACGTTCCACATCATCAAAACTGGGAATAAGGATTCCCTTGGATGAGGTATCACTTTCCACAGTTATATCCAAACTTGGCACATGTACTTGGTGTTCCTTGACTTTTTTCTTTTTATTTTCTTATTCTTTTCGTCTGTTCCTTTGCAGATACCAGTTCCTTGCCCCGTATCTGCTATAGTGAAGCAGAGAAAAGTGCAAGGAAGAGAATGCTATGAGGTTTCTTGGCACAACATAGATGGGCTTAAAACTTCCATAGTCCCTGTTGATCTGATTGAAAGGTAATAATGGCTGTTGACTCTTCTAGCATGAGCCCTCTGAGCAAAGCTTCACCTTCCAGTAGCAGGAAACAATAAATATATGGTACATATGAAGGACCAGTGGTAACTACTTGTAATAGTATTTCATGAAAATTTTAGAAGCCAAGTTTTTCATGAATTTCGATAAATGTCTATGTTATTCATAAATGGGACTCCTTATGAACTCGATACCTATTTCATATGCAATGTCAATTCATATTTGCCTGTTGTCCATTGCTCAAACTGTGGACATTTTATCCATTTTTTATTTATGCACCAATTTATTTGTTCTTTTCTTTTTCTTTTTTGGGAGCATCACCAATAAGAATTACCTACAGCCCAGTTTGCCGCATTAGGTCGGTGTTTGAACTCTGCTATGCCTATGTTTAGCACATGGTCTACTGGCATCTGCAAGAGATTTGTTTGCATATAATCATTGATACGTGAAATTCATCTGCACCCAATTCAACCAAAAATCTGTTAATTGGTTGCCCTACCTATGTATGTCCTGCAAGGAACTTTGGAAGTCAAAAAGGAAAAGAAGAGTTTGTGGATCTTGTGATAATTTTCTAAATGTTTTTGTTAGTTTCTCTGCACTTAACCCTATTTAGAGCCCCTTTTATTTCTTTCATGCATCCTTGCAGTGCCTGCCCAGAGAAGATAGCTGAATTCATAGAGAAGAAAGGTGAAGGAAAGAAGCAGAGCAGAAGACCAAGGCCAAGGAAATCATCCAAAGCTGCTTTTGCTGAAGTTGATATCCAGCTGCAAGGCCTGTTGCTCAACATTGAATCACAAAGCAATTACCTCTCTGATAAAACCAACCATTGCCAGCCAATTGATGTAAACAGTGTAGAACCTGAAGTCATTGATCTGTCCACCCCTTCACCACCTTTCCGTGCTTGTGAATTTGCAATAGGCCGGATGGTTTCTGACCAGCATGTGGATCTGATTAATGTGTCCGATTCAGAAAATGATTTGTCACCTGAACATGAGAAGAAGGCAAGAGCTCTGAGATTGTTTATAGACAGTATTAGGAGAGATCTTTATTAGAGTAACCACAAAATACAATGCGAAATAGTTATTGTTGTAGTGCAACAGCATTGGTTTCAGTTACATCATTCTGCAGCTCAATAATTAGGTTGATGCACCTTCAGTCCTCCTCTGCCCCTACTCCACAGCCTGAAAGCGCCTCTACCGCCGGCCCCAGCTCTGGTCTTTCATCAATTTCCTCTCACCTTATTGAGAACTGACGCTGTACAAGATGCCGGTGGGTGGAGGTGGAGGATGAACAGTTGCATACTGTTATTGACGGACTTTCATCTTTTGTTTTCTCTTAACCTCCTTTCATTTTGTTTCAGTTAAAGGTCTGTCTTGTAATACATCTTTGAGATGTTCGCTTGTAACATCGTACTTCCCACATTTGTACACGTACTTGAACTGTGCATCCTTCTGTTTGTGGGTTTCCTTTCTTTCCAACTTGGCTTCGGGGTTTCATTGGAGTTCAATTTTTGATCCAGTCTTTACCAGAATTTGACACCAATTATCAAATTATTATTGTATGGATAAATCCAGCCCCTTAAGCTTTTGATCGTTTCTGGATGTACTTTGATCCATTAATCTGATTCCATGCACTGTATGAGCGTATGGTGATGTTTATGAATGAATGAATAGGTGTATACGTTGAGATATACCTTGCAATGTTACCCTTGTCTAATCTTAAGGAGCTTTTGTAATTTTGATCAAAAAAATCATATGGTATTATCTGATCCAAGAAACTAAAAACACCTGGAAACCTTAGAGAACATACGTAGGCTCTGCTTGAAATTCTTGAACAAGCAGAAAAATCTACCATGGAAATTTTGCATTTAAGATGAAATTTCCAAGTAAAACACCAAAAACTACAAAGCAATTGATTTATAAGCAACAACTAAATCGGTGGCGATACTTGTCCATACACTGCAATTATTGCCTGATACCATTCAACATCATTGATGTAAACCTTGGTTATCCTGATGGCTGCCTTCTACCATCTGCATTCATGTCTCTGCAACTTGTATTAAGAGTTATTTTGCGAATAGGGTGATAGTAACTTTAAACTTGACACCTCTATTGTTTTGAAGCAGTGCGTCCAATTTTATGGAGAAATACTATCTTCTCAAAGTTCATATAGAATTTTCTACATAGGCATTTTAATCTGGCATCAACATTGCCCTATTTTAACTATTATCTGTTTATATATACGTGATACTGCATCCGAGGAAAAATAATGCCGTTGCATATGTTGGCATATACGGGCAAATGTGGAGTGTTTTAAAGGCAAGTTATTATAAATACAAAACATAGTTAGAAATTTGTGTGTAGGCAACCCACAGTTAGCATCTTTCAATTCTTTGAGTGCATGTTTAGAGTACAAAATAATCTGATTTTTGTTGTGCTATTTAGATAACAACTTAATATAAACCCTCAAATCTTTCTATTCGAGAAGAGGTTTCTTACATGCATGGTTATATAATAACAAAACTTGTATGTCACCGAGAGGAGATTTTAAAGAGAGAATGTCAAAATTTTATTACCTGCGTGACTAAGCTGGAGGACACCTAGAAAACTGGGGTTGTAACGGCATAAATTGGCCATAAAATAGCCATCTAATGAGCTGGTTGGGTGGTACCAAAGTACCAAAAAATTTAATCTGATTTAAATGAGGAAATTAATCAGCGTACCTGCATGGCCCTCCTGGTCTAATTCCATGACAGCTGCTATGGGCGGATCCATGCGCTGAATCTTCAGTGCAGGACTCTCAAAGCCCTTCGAGAACAGCACCCGGCCCACAGGACCACGCATCATTTTTATGCACAGATGCCAGATGCTTCACGAATAGCTTTCATGATATATATATATATATATATATATATATATATATATATATATATATATATATATATATATATATATATATATATATATATATATATAGAAGGAAAGGGGAGATGAAAACCACCCAGCATAGCTTACAAGATTTTGAGAAGCAACAAAAGTAAATTACTTCTGATTGGAGTAATGGTAAACTATAGCGAATAATTAGCAAAAGAATTTATAAAATAGGCTGCTAAAATTTTTTGCCAACGTATATGACTCTTCACTCCATGCATGATAACATCCTGTAACCATGCTTCATATCAGTCGTACATGCATATATAAAAAGTGTTCATTGGTTGCTATCTACCCTTAGGCCAGTTGGTTGTCGACCGTACCTTTTTATTTGAAGTGTGAAGCTGCATGACACTAGCCTATCGTGTTTTCTCAAAAGAAATTATTGATTTTTACCAAAAAAACAGATAGTATTGATTTATTTATTTATTTTTAACTCGGTGAATGAATGAATGAATGAATGAATGGGTTCCTGAAGCCACGTCGGACGAGCTTATATCAAACTAGACGCCGTCTGCCATATGTTACACAACAGTTTAAATGCTGTTTTCCATCCATAATTAGCTACGCCGTTGTCTGTTGTAAGTTATAGGCTGATAGCTTGATAGGTTGTCTGTATGCGAACCACTGGACAAGTTTGGCATCATCGAATGCAACACAGACTTTAACTTCCAGTTGCCAGCTATAGCTCTCTTTTTACTGGAGTTTTTCAACCATTGAGAAGAGCACATCGATTGGGTTACTTCAGTGAGAAAAGTGCAGTGGCTATAGGAAGTTTAGCATGGAAACTACTCATCAACCACCTCCGGACTATGTAGTCACAGTGCATGGCTTATCTATAATCTATAATTGATTCAGTAGGAATCTATACTGTGGCTCATATATGCATCTATTAATTGAGTGACAAGATAGCTTACAGTATGTGACAAATGGATCAGTGTTTTTCTAATACTGTTTAATAGTCATTATTTGACAAAATGAAGTTAAAGATAAATGGATATCATCATATATAGCACGCCAAAAAAAATTATAAGGAGTTGGCTTCACCACCCTTGACTTGATATTGGAGCGCAAGATATGGTTTGAGAGCTTGAAGTCACTTCAATGGCTTTTGTACGTCTCATCAAACGTTACCTTCTCATGATGTGGTTCCAGTACTGACAAATCTATCCATTTATACTTCTTATCACTGGCTATTTCCAGTACCCCAATCACAGCCGGCAGTCCATCGGTTTCGGATATATTGCTTGGTTCCGAACAGACGGCGAGCCTAAGATAATCTAATAGCCTCGATAGATTTGGTATCACCTTCAGTGTGCATTGCTGTAGCCTACATCATTGCAAGGTGGTTTATATATAGCGATGATGGGTGGAGACAAATGTATTTTGTTTACCTTGGTAACATCAGGAATTATTATGTGCAAGTTGAGAATAACTATTTCATTATAATATATCATGTGAATTTACATGAGGGAGAATATTTCCTGATACTGAAAGAGAGGTTCTTATGGTATAAATAAATAAATAAATAATTAATTAAATCATGCATAAAAGAGTAGGTATTTCTTTCCTAACATAATTTATAAGTGCATACTGGAGAGTCCAAGTGTCTAACTCCATTTGGGAAAAAAAAAAGAAAAAAGAAAAAACAACAATTTCCAATGGACAGAATCTCTCTTAAGGATGTATGTGTCATATAATCTTTCTCTCTCCTTTGAGAATATTTATATATTCTATCAAACAGATCATAGCCATTTTTTATCCAGTCTCATGTGCTCGTGATGTGTCACACTGCACTGCATTAATTACTGGTAGAATAATGCAAACGTAAGTGCTAGCTATGCTTGCTTTGATTGCCTATAAGATGACACAACACAGATAAGCAGTCTATGACGTACGCTTGTCCCACGAGTGATGGCCAATTTAATGATTCCCTAGACTGACGTTCCATGAGCAAACCATTGCTCTTGTTGTCCAAACCAAGACACCAAAAGTGGAAAATTTACAGCTAAATTAAGCATGGATATTTTCTGATTTAGGATTGTAATGGACCTGTATACTTCATGGCTGACCTCCCCAAAAAATGACTTGGTGAGGTCACTCAAGGCAATCCTTGATTCAACATGACCACTAATATTATATCACACGAGGCAGCTTGTAACTGGTCTAATTCTTGAAGAAGACCTTTATACAACCTAGACACCACCTTTTTATTGGTAAATTTCAGCCTCCTAAATTGATACGTACTGGGTGTGTGGATCAACGTGGATGTCCAACCATGCATGTTGCTGCACGTCTCATCCACCTTCTCTCCACATGCTTTAAACACGTAGGTAGATTTGCGCAAAGAACCAAGATTTGAACAGGTGCCAAAGGCCTAACCTGCACTTCAAATCAAATCACTAAGAACATCATATGATATGCAAGTTCTTGGTTGTTTTAAGTGACCCATGGTCCATGGCACCTTGCTTGCAAAGAACTGGATAAAGAATGCATGATCATTATCAGTTTTGATCGAGATCATTTTCGGGAGCTTTCTAATAATCCATACTTATAGAAATTATATATAATAATCACCAGTAATATGCATGTTGCCAAATGGGCAAGAAAGTCTACCATCATAGTCCAATGAAAAGGTCTATTACCTCATCTTCCCTTGCAACTGCCCCTATAGCATTTCCTAATGACAAAACCAAGCGTTCTAAACACATAAGAGAGAGAGAGAGCAATGTGAAGAATTCCAAAAGGGTATTTTGGTACGAAACAGTGTCTTTCTCACCTTAGAGAGATGGTCCCCTATTAATACACTCCCCACCGTCCTGCACCTCTACCAACTTCAAATCCAACCTTGTTCTCTCTCTCTCTCTTCCCAAACTTCCTGCTCTTTCTCATAGTTCTTTCTCCAACAAAATGAAGCTTATAAAGTTCTCTCGGCCATCCATATCTTTCTTCCTTGTATTACTTGTGGTAGGCCAGTTATGTAGTGTCAAGCATGGCCTCAGAACTACGAAAAATGACGTGGACAAGAGCCGGAAAGGTGAGCATCCATCACCCGCTTGCTGTTTCTCCAAGATTTCTCCATCTCAAGTGATCAATGAGGATGATGATGATTTTGGTTCCATCTATGGAGTGTCTGAGAGAGGGGTACCTCAAGGTCCAAACCCACTTCACAATTGATATATGGTTGGGATTTATAAGTCTTCAGTTAGTTTCCAGAGTTGTATACGGTTGTAATGGTTTTTTTTCTTCTATTGGGCCTAGAAGATGTATATCAGAAGCTGAATGACATGTGATAATAATATGTCTTTTTTATGGTAAAAAGTTGCATGAAATCTGATAATTATATCTCTTCTTTCCAACTCTGTCAAACTAAAAAAACTGTAGTCATCGCTTGATACAAAAGGAGTACCAAACAAAGAAAAACTAAGCTGGAGTTTCACCTTAATTTGTAGATGTCGAATAATACCTGAAATATGGAAACGACTACAAGTTTTCTTGTATGAATGCATGATAAGCAGCGATTTATGTCCTTGATACTTTGATTGCGAGGTGGGAATTGAGATATATAAGAATTTTGTCCGTTTGTCTTTCCCACTGCCGTGAGCTCCAATAGGACTCAAATTTTAGAAAGCAAATGACCATGCCATGGTGCACGTTATAGTTGGCATTTTTTTTTTAATTATGCATACGACGATAAGATTTGTTGAAATAATTGTCACATAGTCCAACTACCTCAGACGCCTCACCGATCCATTCTTCTTACATCAGATAAGTTCCTGATTAGTTTATTATAGAAGGACGATGAGGTAAGGAAAGGCTTTCTCGGTTATCCTAACTCAGGCAACGAGAATAAAATAATCAGACTTGTCTGTTAACGTTTTATAACCTTTTTATTTTTTTTTTAATTAGAAACTGTCTTGCGAAACCTTAATTTACCATGAGCACATGATCTGCAGTCCCCAGCAACATGAAATACTAGAAGCTAATCATATACAAGAGCTTTGAACTAGCAACATCCATACTTGAATCATCAGGTATAAATAGCCAAGTGTAAGCCGAGGTAAATGTATAAATCATTTGTTGTATGCATATGGAGGCCTAGTATATGGGTGCATGTGAGTGTGCGGATACACATAGGATTGAAATCAGATCGGATACCAGCGTATCCATATCCATATTTGTTTTATCTGATGAATATGAATACGGATAAAGATATTATTTCAATATAAAAATTCATATCCATATTTGTTTTAAAAGGATATGAATATAACTCGGATACAGAAAGCATGAATATAATTACAATATAACTTAGCTAATTAAACTTT